>NC_133534.1:169872904-170035404 GCF_048544455.1 Silene latifolia | reverse complement strand
TCTTTTAAACTTCTTTGATCCCGAGTAGTCCCATAACGAGAAAACCGTCTCAATATTAGTCTACCTCGCAAACATCATAATATGTAAGTTTGAGGGTGTAAATATTCAATTTATTTCATATATTTACTATTTTCACGACTTTATAAAACATGAACAATGCATAACATGATCCAAAATATGGATCAATTGAGCCAAAACCGAGTTTTGACTGGAGACAGAGGCTGGTAGTCACCACTGTAACACCCGCGAATTTCGTATTCTGACATTTAAAATCTATTTAACCGTTAGATTACTTTATTTTATATTTTTAAATTATTTAATTTAATTAATCTCCTTTTGAACATAAATTTTATAAAAGTTACATTTTCACAAGCTTGTTTATATAAAATAAATATTTTTGTCGAATAATTTTAATAGCGACAATAATAATAATAAAGCTCCGTCTTAAATTATAGTAGGTTTAAGGCGAATTTCCGTCTAGCAATAGACCGTCACATTTTCATATGTAAGACTATTTTTAATCTCGACCAATCAAAGGTTGACCACACTCATACCTCTCTCTCACACTCCACAATTATATAATCCTTATTATTATTATTATTATTATTATTATTATTATTAATACCTCCCGTCCCCACCCCTTGTTTTTCCCCTTTCTTTTTCGATGGGATTAGCAGCAAGCAGTAAGAGCAACCCAACCCAGAAACAACAAAACACCATTTAAATCCTCCACCTTCGACCTGAGATCTCGACTTCGTTTCTCAACCTTTTTCCTTATTTCTTGCTCCATTCTCTTCCTTACTTCCTCCTTCATCTTTCAAGGTAATAAAGTATTGTTTTTGTGGTGATTTCAGTTTGACCCGTCTCATGAAAGATCTGATTTTTTAGCTCTTTTATCTCGTTTAATTTCCACTAGTTGAAGAAACTGAAGAACCGGTGGGAGACTCGTACTTCTTAGACGTTTTCCTCGGAGTTTTGAAGGGCAAAAAGGTAACGGTGATAGGTTACTCGACAAAGTGTCGAAATTTTGTCTTATATGTCGTTTTTCATGTCCTTATGTGTTAAAGATTGGTTCTTTACGCTTTTCTCACTTGTATGCTCAAATTTATCGTGTTAATTTCCGTCTTAAACCTTGTCTTAATGGGGCTCGGAATATAGCTCAAATGGGACTGCTCAAACCGTGGAAATTGAGCTGTGAGACGGTCTTATATACAGTTTTTGGTCAATGTTTGGTTGGTGGTTCGAGCCAACTTTCTTATTTCTGTCTCAAATGTATATTCAAGAGTAATATGGGACATTTGTATGGTAATTTTCGTCTCAAAATTATGTTGAAATGGACTTATTTATGGGCTATCAATGGTCCGTCTTGTTCCTATTAGGTAATGACAGGAGTTGGGTCATGTGGGGAGATGTTTGCAGGAGGAATTAAGTGTGGTTGAATGTAGGACTTATGGAGGAAAGTTTGTATATCAGGGATGAAGTCCATTGGGATTGGGAGGTTGTCATTTTAGGGTGACTGCTGCTAATGTGGGTAGTAGGAATGTTAATTGTTGACTTTGTATAATTAGTGGTACGTAAACAAAGTGGCACCTTACTTTTGGACAAGTTTTTTCCTAAAATATAGTGGGTCATTATGGGACTTATGGAGTAAGTGTGTTTTTTTTGGGTCAAACATGCTTGTTAGTATGAAACACTTACATAATATCAATACCTAAGGGAGTATGCTCATATTACCATTTCCTTATGCAAACTTGAATATGAGTATGTTATGTTAGCTGGGTGGTGAGTCCGTTATTGTGTTAGTAAGTGAGTAGATGAATTACTAATTCAGGTTTACAGTGTAAACGGGTTTGGAATGTCTTGCTTGGATTATTATTTGCCCATTATATTTATTCTTCCCTTATTCTAGGCTTTATTATGTATCATACTTGGGCTTGTTGTATGCATCTTAAAGTTGTTTGGCCAACCCAATATCATGGGATGGACTTATGAAGGACCCTTTTGTAGTTAGTTACATTTTATTTCGTGCTTTATATAACGTAATCCGTTAAATATTGTTCTTTATATATATATATATATATATATATATATATATATATATATATATATATATATATATATCTCACATGATCAAATTGTTGGGTTTCACATGATTATATGTTTGAATTTTACATGAGTATTGAGTTGGGTCTAACATATCTTGTTTGTTGGGTTTAATGTGATTTAATTGTTGGACCCCTTATAATTTGTTTATTGGGCTCGTAGATGAGTCACTTGGACTTGGTCACATTTTATTCCATAGATTCCTCTTGACGTAAATTATTCGTTATCACGTACAATATTTTAGTTAACCGGAATATTTAATTATGAAATGAATTATTTACGATTATGTTACAGGTATGAGGGATTATTATATATGCTTGTAATGAGTCACTAAGCCATGTTTACGACTATAACTGAACTTGGATTTTCTTACTTGGTTTATCATTTGCTCATTATATACATATTAGTCTATTTCCAAGTTGATTCGTATCGCTTGATTGAGTCGTATCCTTGATAATGCCTTTATGCTATACCGTCTTGCTTGACTTATCTTTACGCCTCTTTCGGACTGTCCTGCCGATTATGGGTTTAGCTCATATCTTCCGCCTCTTTCGGACTGTCCTGCCGATTGTGGGTTCTCGATTTCCGATTTAGGGTTCGGGTCTTGGATGCCGATTGTCCTGCCGCATGTCGAATCGGGAACTGTGCTGTCTTGAGAGTCTGGCCAGATTTAGACTAGGACTGAGTCTTGGGAGTACCATTGTCATCCTACCAGAGGAATTATATATTGATATATGAGTAGTAAAGGTCTTGCTTGGTTATAGATATTGGTATTTGTCTGTTGTTTGTTTTGGTCCTATCGGACACTAGGGGTGAGCTATAAGCCCTCTAGTTGCGATATGATCGTCGGGATTGATGTTCTCATCCGTTCTTATGGTGAGATGCAAGCCATAAGTATGAATGTGACATTAGTAGCCACGTCCCGTGCAATGTTTGCTAAGTGGTTTTCCAAATAATGGCTACGGTTTCTATCCTTGTAACTTACATTGGTTGATCCCTTACTTAACCGTTTCACATAATTCGGATTCTAGTCTCATATCTATGATCGTAATTCCTCGAAATGCGTGCCTTTGCATAAATGATCGTATCCTTATCTTTCATATTTATTAATTATTTCACATGAATAATGAATCTCCATTATGCTACTATTGATCTATCATATTCCATCTCATTTTATTGACATGTTTAAATATATAAACTTGATGTTCATATCTTTTGTAAGTATATTACATGATTTATCTAATTGAGTTCTTTGTTGTGTTCATTTTGACATTTTGTGGCTGGGAGAACCTTGAGTTACTCCCCACTTACTGTGGCGTTCATGTTTACATGAATGACAGGTATTAGTGGTGCATTCATGGGGTGAAGACATGTGTGAGCTAGCGAGCACTTCGGCCTATTAGTTGGTTTATTAGGATTGTTTAGACTCACCTTTTATTTTTGTATTGTCATTCGAGGGATATATTTTCCCTCACCTTGACTATCACGTTTGTATAATTTAAACTTTATTTCCGCATTCTTTATTTACGTTTTGGATTTTAACGAACCCGCGCTTTAAATTTTAAAAAGTTTCAAAAATTTCCTAATTTTCGCTTGAATTTATAACTTATATTTTCTGCGTTATCGCGGGGTGTCACAGTTGGTATCAGAGGCTATGTTGCTCCCGACGCACACACGTGTACCCCAAATTTAAATTTGAACTTGACCTTAAATAATGAATGAGAGATGGGTAGACTTAAGGACCTAAGGTGGTAGTTTGTAGTGTGTTTGCTCTTTGTTAGGTTCTAACATGTTTGTTGATTGTCAATTATTTTTGTACCCTTGGGTCAATGACCGTGAGCTTACCCGCGTTGCGATCAAGACTTGGTGCCTATTGCCGAAGATTGAAAAATTTGTCCAAGTTTTGAAGAATACTTTTTCTTCCTCGGAGATGTTCCTTATTTTTTTGTGTATCTTGCCTTATTCTTTACCTCTTGGTGCCTATCCTTCTTCTAAACTCTATTTTCTTCTTCCTTGGAAATTACTCTTGTACCCTCTCGATTTGTCCTTTGTTCCTTGCTTATCCTACCTTAACGCCATTTAATAGTTCTCTTTCTTTTGTGGGATGTTAACCTTTGTTGGATAATTTGGCTTTGTGTAGTTTGTTTGTGGTTGACCCATAACTCTTGGTTTTGAGAAGTTGTGATGTTGGAAGGACTTAGGTAGTGTGGTGAGACATACTTAGTGATTCTCATACCTAGTTCTTTGGTAAAGTAACTATAGTTGATTGGTGGATCCCATGTGTTAAGTGTGAGTTGCCTATGATACTTAGGTTATAGAACTTGGCCTTGTTATTACTTGGAAATTTGAGTTGAACTCGAGGTTAGAATAGTCGGTATACTTTTGTGAGTGTTGTGATGATTACATGAGAACCATGTTAGGTGTCCACTTTGTGCTAATGAGGTTTAGTAGCCAGAGTTCTTGAGATGCGATTATAAGTTGGGATCGATAGAGGTTCAGATGAGTCAGATGTTTTGGGTGGTTGTCTCGTGATTTGGAGAATGTCACCATCTATGCTTTAGGTTTCGAGAGTATAACAAGATATCCTTGGGATGATAGAATATGCAAAAGAACTTTTGAACTTAGATTTTGATTGATGGTTACCATTTTGAGAAACTCATAGCTGACACTAGTTAGATATGAATATAACTTTGACCTTGATCTCGTGGAGGTTGTTTGTGGATGTTTGAGAATTTGGAGTGGTGACATCACACTTATAGTGAAGTACTCTGATTCAAGGAATAGCTTAGGATGAAGTAACGTAAGTGTTTTGTGGAAATCCTTGGGAGTGACGTGGTTATCAGTTTTGTTGTTAGGAGGTTTCGGAACCGTTTAGGATGACGTTGTTATTTGAGATTTGAGTACCCGACGTTTCCTTGTTGTCTAATCTCCTTTCTTCTTTGATCCTAAGCATTATCGTACTTACCTCTCCTCCTCACCTCGTCATGCTCCTCCCTTAAGTTTGATGCTAGTGACCTATAAAAACTCAATCTTTTACATCCTTGTAGATTTGACTTCGATTCTTACCCCTAGGAAGTTCATCATAGCTCTTTTGTTGGTTAAGTTTGGATCCTCTTAGCGTACTTTGTATTTATGATGTCTAGGTTGCTTTCCTTTTTGTACAATTTCTAAACGTTTCAAGCTATCATTTTTGGTTCATTGTTAAAAATTTATATTATCTTTACAAAATCTTACCTATTTTTAAAGGTTTGAAAATGAAAATTCGATTTAATTCCCTATTTGTTACTTGAGTATAGACTTCTTTATCATGATTTTGATTGCTAAACCCGAGATTTCTTTTAATTTTATCCAATTTCTATTAACTTTGATCTATTTATGATTTCCTTATCAAAGTTTAATATTATATTTTCAGAATTTGACTCCTTTTTGAAGTTCACTAGTGAATCTTTCAATTTCCATTCGACTTTTGCAAAAGAAAATTTGAGCGAGTTACCTTTTTCTTTTAATTTTAACGTTGATAGGACGTTAGAACTCGTTATTAGAGACGTTTAATAACTTGTTCTACGCTTGTCAGCGATTGGTCTTAAATTTGTCTTTGACTCGGAAAGTTAGCGTTCTTGTGTGCACGACAAGAGCAATTTCGTTCCATGAATGAGACTTATACTTTTGAAAACTCTTCGTTAATGTTTTTGAAAGTATTTTGATTTTCGATTTATACAAATGATTTGCTTTTTGACCTTATCTTTGATTTGGAATGTGATGTTCTTGAATGCGCAACGAGAGCACTTCCGTTCCTTTGATGAGAATCTGGTTTTGTCAGAAATTTTTATTTGCATTTTTTTGAAAGAATTTTAATTCTTACGATAAGTAACCTTTTAATGTTTTGGTTACCGATTTCAAAATTCCGGTTTTATTTTTACATAACTTTTCATTTATACTTTCAAGTTTCGAGGACGAAACTTTTTAAAAGATGGGGTGATTGTAACACCCGCGAATTTTGTATTCTGACATTTAAAATCTATTTAACCGTTAGATTACTTTATTTTATATTTTTAAATTATTTAATTTAATTAATCTCCTTTTGAACATAAATTTTATAAAAATTACATTTTCACAAGCTTGTTTATATAAAATAAATATTTTTGTCGGATAATTTTAATAGCGACAATAATAATAATAAAGCTCCGTCTTAAATTATAGTAGGTTTAAGGCGAATTTCCGTCTAGCAATAGACCGTCACATTTTCATATGTAAGACTATTTTTAATCTCGACCAATCAAAGGTTGACCACACTCATACCTCTCTCTCACACTCCACAATTATATAATCCTTATTATTATTATTATTATTATTATTATTATTATTATTATTATTATTATTATTATTATTATTATTATTATTATTATTATTATTATTATTATTATTATTATTATTATTATTATTATTATTATTATTATTATTATTATTATTAATACCTCCCGTCCCCACCCCTTGTTTTTCCCCTTTCTTTTTCGATGGGATTAGCAGCAAGCAGTAAGAGCAACCCAACCCAGAAACAACAAAACACCATTTAAATCCTCCACCTTCGACCCGAGATCCCGACTTCGTTTCTCAACCTTTTTCCTTATTTCTTGCTCCATTCTCTTCCTTACTTCCTCCTTCATCTTTCAAGGTAATAAAGTATTGTTTTTGTGGTGATTTCAATTTGACCCGTCTCATGAAAGATCTGATTTTTTAGCTCTTTTATCTCGTTTTATTTCCGCTAGTTGAAGAAACTGAAGAACCGGTGGGAGGCTCGTACTTCTTAGACGTTTTCCTCGGAGTTTTGAAGGGCAAAAAGGTAACGGTGATAGGTTACTCGACAAAGTGTCGAAATTTTGTCTTATATGTCGTTTTTCATGTCCTTATGTGTTAAAGATTGGTTCTTTACGCTTTTCTCACTTGTATGCTCGAATTTATCGTGTTAATTTCCGTCTTAAACCTTGTCTTAATGGGGCTCGGAATATAGCTCAAATGGGACTGCTCAAACCGTGGAAATTGAGCTGTGAGACGGTCTTATATACAGTTTTTGGTCAATGTTTGGTTGGTGGTTCGAGCCAACTTTCTTATTTCTGTCTCAAATGTATATTCAAGAGTAATATGGGACATTTGTATGGTAATTTTCGTCTCAAAATTATGTTGAAATGGACTTATTTATGGGCTATCAATGGTCCGTCTTGTTCCTATTAGGTAATGACAGGAGTTGGGTCATGTGGGGAGATGTTTGCAGGAGGAATTAAGTGTGGTTGAATGTAGGACTTATGGAGGAAAGTTTGTATATCAGGGATGAAGTCCATTGGGATTGGGAGGTTGTCATTTTAGGGTGATCTTTGCTAATGTGGGTAGTAGGAATGTTAATTGTTGACTTTGTATAATTAGTGGTACGTAAACAAAGTGGCACCTTACTTTTGGACAAGTTTTTTCCTAAAATATAGTGGGTCATTATGGGACTTATGGAGTAAGTGTGTTTTTTTTGGGTCAAACATGCTTGTTAGTATGAAACACTTACATAATATCAATACCTAAGGGAGTATGCCCATATTACCATTTCCTTATGCAAACTCGAATATGAGTATGTTATGTTAGCTGGGTGGTGAGTCCGTTATTGTGTTAGTAAGTGAGTGGATGAATTACTAATTCAGGTTTACGAGTGTAAACGGGTTTGGAATGTCTTGCTTGGATTATTATTTGCCCATTATATTTATTCTTTCCTTATTCTAGGCTTTATTATGTATCATACTTGGGCTTGTTGTATGCATCTTAAAGTTGTTTGGCCAACCCAATATCATGGGATGGACTTATGAAGGACCCTTTTGTAGTTAGTTACATTTTATTTCGTGCTTTATATAACGTAATCCGTTAAATATTGTTCTTTATATATATATATATACCAACCCAATATCATGGGATGGACTTATGAAGGACCCTTTTGTAGTTAGTTACATTTTATTTCGTGCTTTATATAACGTAATCCGTTAAATATTGTTCTTTATATATATATATATATATATATATATATATATATATATATATATATATATATATATATATATATATATCTCACATGATCAAATTGTTGGGCTTCACATGATTATATGTTTGAATTTTACATGAGTATTGAGTTGGGTCTAACATATCTTGTTTGTTGGGTTTAATGTGATTTAATTGTTGGACCCCTTATAATTTGTTTATTGGGCTCGTAGATGAGTCACTTGGACTTGGTCACATTTTATTCCGTAGATTCCTCCTGACGTAAATTATTCGTTATCACGTACAATATTTTAGTTAACCGGAATATTTAATTATGAAATGAATTATTTACGATTATGTTACAGGTATGAGGGATTATTATATATGCTTGTAATGAGTCACTAAGCCATATTTACGAGTATAACTGAACTTGGATTGTCTTACTTGGTTTATCATTTGCTCATTATATACATATTAGTCTCTTTCCAAGTTGATTCGTATCGCTTGGTTGAGTCGTATCCTTGATAATGCCTTTATGCTATACCGTCTTGCTTGACTTATCTTTACGCCTCTTTCAGACTGTCCTGCCGATTGTGGGTTTAGCTCATATCTTCCGCCTCTTTCGGACTGTCCTGCCGATTGTGGGTTCTCGATTTCCGATTTAGGGTTCGGGTCTTGGATGCGGGATCTGTCGCCGCATGTCGAATCGGGAACTGTGTTGTCCCGAGAGTCTGGCCAGATTTAGACTAGGACTGAGTCTTGGGAGTACCATTATCGTCCTACCAGGGGAATTATATATTGATATATGAGTAGTAAAGGTCTTGCTTGGTTATAGATATTGGTATTTGTCTGTTGTTTGTTTTGGTCCTATCGGACACTAGGGGTGAGCTATAAGCCCTCTAGTTGCGATATGATCGTCGGGATTGATGTTCCCATCCGTTCTTATGGTGAGATGCAAGTCATAAGTATGAATGTGACATTAGTAGCCACGTCCCGTGCAATGTTTGCTAAGTGGTTTTCCAAATAATGGCTACGGTTTCTATCCTTGTAACTTGCATTGGTTGATCCCTTACTTAACCGTTTCAAATGATTCGGATTCTAGTCTCATATCTATGATCGTAATTCCTCGAAATGCGTGCCTTTGCATAAATGACCGTATCCTTATCTTTCATATTTATTAATTATTTCACATGAATAATGAATCTCCATTATGCTACTATTGATCTATCATATTCCATCTCATTTTATTGACATGTTTAAATATATAAACTTGATGTTCATATCTTTTGTAAGTATATTACATGATTTATCTAATTGAGTTCTTTGTTGTGTTCATTTTGACATTTTGTGGCTGGGAGAACCTTGAGTTACTCCCCACTGACTGTGGCGTTCATGTTTACATGAATGACAGGTATTAGTGGTGCATTCATGGGGTGAAGACATGTGTGAGCTAGCGAGCACTTCGGCCTATTAGTTGGTTTATTAGGATTGTTTAGACTCACCTTTTATTTTTTTATTGTCATTCGAGGGATATATTTTCCCTCACCTTGACTATCACGTTTGTATAATTTAAACTTTATTTCCGCATTCTTTATTTATGTTTTGGATTTTAACGAACCCGCGCTTTAAATTTTAAAAAGTTTCAAAAATTTCCTAATTTTCGCTTAAATTTATAACTTATATTTTCTGCGTTATCGCGGGGTGTCACAACCACTACCAACCTCGCGCCTCTTTAGGCATCCCCAGTCAGAAATCAAACGTGTTTAAGTTCGTCTTTCCTCCATTTCATTTCTTATTTGCAACCGGTTTTTACCATTTCAAATATTTCAATTCATTTTTGTAACGAACATTTTTAACCATGAATTATATTCACCCTTGGCTCTTCATATCATGACGGTTTAATCCCTAACTCGTTGATATTATTTGGTTAATTACTTTTTAAAGGGTATTATAATACTCTTTTCAGTTATTTACCATTTTTCTCATTTATTTACACTTGCAAACGTATTAGTCATAATTTATAATCATTCTTGGTTCCTTATACCATGTCGGTTCAATCCGAGTACGATGACAAATTTGACTAATTATAAAGAAATGAACTTAACATGTTAGTTCATATCAAACATTTTCCTTTTACTTTTATTTCATTTTATTTTTATCCTTATCTTGACCATATCATATGTCATCCTTGGCTAACATATATGCCATGTTGATTTAATTCGAGTACGATGACGAAATGGTTAAGCATACACTTTTTAAAACATTTTACTATACTTTTTAAACTTGCAAATCCGACAACGAATATTACTAACATAATAATAATAATTATTCCGAGTCATGCAAACAATACTTACAAATCATTAATCACAAAAGTGGTTTTTACGACCTTTTAAACAACCAGGAGAGGCTCTATAGGTCGTCTGATAGCTCGCACCCCAAGGCAGCTCCCGTTTTCTACATTTCAATTCTGGACAGGCCTTGTTGCCTCGCCGTATGACTCGCGCCTTAAAGGGGTTGCCTGACACTGTTCAGTTTCGTTTTTAGCACTTGTCTATGACAATCTTGACTTCGGTTGAACCGAATACATGATGGATCAGATTGGCGAGTTTACATTTCACATTTTACACTTTATCATTTAAACACACTTCTTTTCAAAATAAATGGATCGTGTTAAGCACCATATAATCCGAACTTGGTAAATGGATGTTTAATTTCCGTTTTGGCATGCAAATCAATCTAAATCCAACTCGACATCAATTACTTGATATTTGGATAAACAAACCGACTTATTAAACTTTCACATGTTAGGTTAAACTTTTGGATGCGCATTCATGCATTTACCGCTTTATCAACTTTTACACTTAGGAACCACGATTAATCAGTAGAGGCCGCTAACGCAGGCGGGATTGGGTGTTTGATTAAAGAGCTTCCCAATACATACCCTGACCCCTTATTCAGAACCTTTGGATAGTGGATGGCCTTATCCAGGGAATACGAGAGTCATTCTAGCGATAGGATGCTAAAGGGGGACGAGTCATTATCTTTAGTACCTATGTTAAGCACCACTTTTTGACTTGATTGAACGAGGTATAAAGTGGATCTTGAACGGTGTCCAAGCACTCCATAAATGCTTGGTGGCAACTCCAAAAATCTCTAGCATCGTTTCGAGACCTTCACCGAGACAAAACAGACCGATCTAAAGCGATCTGGTCGAAACATTTCTATGCATTCAAACGTGGCTTCAAGACCGCTATACGTCCACATATTGGCTTGGCGTGTAGGTGGCCTATGTCCACAGCGACACATAATTTGCATTTTTCATCTTACTTTTACACAACGTAATAAACTCACAACGATTAACACACATCAAACAAGATTATCATATCATTTTTGTCATCAATCCACTCATGTCGAATTAACTATTTCCATTTACTTGAAAATGCCACACCATATAATCAAATGTAACAATTCACAAAATATCACCCATGTATGGTCAACATGCTCATCCAAACACGAGTCAACTAATATAAACCGCGAAAATAAGGGTATACACCCAATATTTGGTCGAATATCAACAAAATAAGGGTCAAGGCAGGCCACTTGGTCGAGTGTAGGAGGCCACTCGGTCGATTAGGCGACCACACGGTCGAGTGCATTGCACACTCGATCGAGTGTCAGTTGGGCAGTAGATTTTTGTTCTCAAACTCGTTTCCAAGCTTTCCTATTTCATCACAATTAGGACAATAGACTCTGATGGTGATTAATACACCATCAAACAACCAAATTTAAAACTACTCTTGGCCCATGGCCACCATTACTACACAATTAAAATAAAATATCTGAGACATACTACCGACACAAACATACTATTTCATAGTCCTTTTCGCAACCGTTCTACCTCCTCCCCTACACCCGGCGACAGTATAGCTATACCGTCATCAACTACCACAATAGTCACATCGGTAGCCACAACACTTATACTATCTCATGGACACGACCCTAACCACCCATTATTCTCAAGGAATAATAGCAACATCACTCCTCAAATGGACACTACAGCAAGATCATGATAGATACCATGGACGCTTTACCTAACGATTGGGAAGCAATTTTACAAACAACATCTATACTACCACTCATAGGGTCGGGGTCCCACACAACCACTTTCACACTTCATGCATACCCATTTAAATTAAACGATTACACTCTATAACACGAATGATCAAATACCTCAACAATATGATTGAATCCCTAAGCATTACACGCCACACTCTTACTCTCATGACCGCGAAAACCAAACTTGGTAATACAAAATTCACCATCATATATCTCAATTATTTATCAACCAAATTTTCCATGTCATGCTTAATAACAATATCCTTCAACATGCAACTCAAACCTCGTTCATTATCCATAACTTCAAGTATTCGGCCTAGATCACGCAACACTCATTATCCACAAATTCCCTCATACAATCATTTTACTCAATTCAAGACACCTTACGCAAGCTAAATTCACTTTCTCCTACTCCCAATTTCCAAACATGAATCATACACCTACCTACTTACACGGTTCAAATCCACATCAAACGGACAACTTACATCAATCCCAATAAAACACATGTTTCACATTCATAACTCTCAAGTACAACACCACTCATCACACATTATTAACACTTGCCCCTTTACCCTCATAGGTTCATCGATTCATTCTCGTTTCATGTTCTCTCAATCATAACCACGTGCATCTACACGTATTTACTCATCACAACCATACAACTCAAACGGTAAACAAAGAATTGAGACCCATATATAAGCCAAATAACACATTATTAACAAAGATTGTAACATTACGAAACAAGGAAACTATATTTTAAATATTTGAGTAGAGTTTTGGGGTATGTTACTAAAAATATGGGATTCAAATATCATCCTATGTGTGGCAAAGTCAAATTATCACACTTAATGTTTGCAGACGACCTCTTATTGTTCAGTAAAGGTGATGTGGGTTCCATAATAGTGTTGCTTAGAGCTTTTAATACTTTCTCTAGGGCCTCTGGGTTACAAGGTTACAAATGAGTCTCACTAAAACAAATGCATATTTTAATGGGGTCGGGGGGGGAGCAAAGGAGGATGTGCTTAAAGATGCAATTGAGGAAGGGCAACTCCCATTTAGATATCTGGGAGTGCCCATTACTGCTGGTAGATTGACAAAAGCTCAAGGTCAAATTCTGGTGGAAAAAATAACGAAAGAATTAAAAGTTTTGGGGCCAGACACTTATCTTATTTTGGGAGGTTAGTGC
Source organism: Silene latifolia (assembly GCF_048544455.1). NCBI lineage: Eukaryota > Viridiplantae > Streptophyta > Magnoliopsida > Caryophyllales > Caryophyllaceae > Silene > Silene latifolia. Next base: position 170,021,990 of record NC_133534.1, on the reverse strand, counting down.
TAGTTAACTGAGCACTGACCTCTTTACACTCTTACTGGATAAACATCTTCATAATACCAAAAGGAGTGCTGCATAGATTGAATACCATCTGTAGAAACTACCTATGGGATGGGAAAGTTGAGCATCTCAGGGTACCTCTTGTTAGTTAGGCTAAAATTTGTTCTCCAAAGCAGGAGGGTGGTCTTGGGCTCAGAGATAGTTGATGCGTGCATTTTATATAGTCTTTCTAAGCCTTATTTGCATGCATTTCTATGCATTTTGTGTAGTGCTTAGCTATAAATGTCCCCCGAATAGTCTACTTTGGTTTGTCTTGTATTAATTGCAGGTATGAACCGGAGAGAAGCATAATCAAGCTTAATACATGTCCCTATGCATGCATTTAGGAGATGAGTTGAGTCGGAGCTTGGAGACTACTATTTTGAGATGCGCATTGAAGTAGGGAAGCTTAGCGGACAAAGAAAGAGCTTCATATTACTAGTGCCTACTTTGAAGAGCCATATATCGAGTTATACAAATGATAATCAGGTGAGTCTAATTCGAGATGAAATATTATCCTCTTAGCTTTCGAACGCCACCAAAAACACTTGATTTGCCCAAGTAACGAAGAAATGGCGGCCGGTTGAAGTTCAGTGCGCAAAGTAGGAATTACGCACTGGAAATCACTCGATCGAGTACTATAGTGCTCGATCGAGTACTCAATGTCCTCGATCTAGTGGTGCCTTTTTGATAGTTCTCGATCGAGTACCTAATGTCCTCGATCGAGAGGTTTTTGCTAGGAGTTACTCGATCGAGGAGTTCTAAAGTCCTCGATCGAGTACTTTTCTATCTGACGCAAGATTTTAATATCTTGTTATCGTATCTTAGGTTTTATAATTGTCTATCCTATAAATAGGATAGACTTAATTTGGTTTAGGATATCTCTTTTATATTTCTTGAACCCTTTGTCCTGTTGAACGTTGCTTGCTTCTCTTTCCCGGATCTCAAACTTTTGAAATTCTTTCCTCCCTTTTACTCTAAGTTTTATTCTTCTTTTATCATCTTTATACCATGCTTACTATTGTTCTATTTTTCGTTCTTGTTCTATTCATTGTTATGCATATCTAATCCCTTAATGCTAAGATTAGGGGAACCATGGTAGTATAACAATGATGCAATAATTGGTTAGGAGGCTTTGTTGTGAGAATTGTTTGATAGCAATATAACTGTAATTATTAGGTTGAATGCATGCAACTGAAGTAATTAAATTGGTTAAATTCAGACCTAGATCGAGAGATTGGAATGAATAGACCTGTTATGAACAATAGACTGCACTAATGTGGGCGAGAGCTAAGTTAGTAGTATTCTAGGGCGGATAGCGGACCGAGAGGACCTTTCCTTTACCCTTCTCACATCAGACCGATTGACCTACCTTTAGCTGAATTGTGTAATATCATGGTGAACCGACATCCTGGCATATTTCTCTCTATCTGATTAATCTCTTATTTCATTCCTTGCTATTTAATTTTAGTTTGTTAGTTTAGTTTAAATAACTCAAACCCCCTATTCCGTGACCATAGACAGACTAAATAACGAGTAGCTAGTGACGGCCTCCTTGTGGATACGATACCCGACTTGCCTCTGCTGCATTAGTTAGAGCATGTTGGTTTTATTTTTGATAGAGTTGCGACAGCCGTGTCAAATGTTGGCGCCATAATGTGTGTATGTTTGAAATTATTTTTGTCATTGTAATATATTGATGTAGTTATTGTAATGTATTGATGTAGTTATTGTAATATAGTAATATAGTAATTCTATATTATTTAGTTGTTGTTCTTGGTTATTGTTTTAAAGTCAGCTTTTAGTCAAGTCAAGTTATTTTAATATGAAAACTTTGTTATTGTATATTGTTACAAATGCAGCTGTTGTAATGTTACATGTCGGTTATTGTATTACTTTATCCTAATTATTGTATTATAAAAACTCAGTTATTGTATTAGTTGTTGTCATAATTTTTGTGGTATTCTGATAATTTTATATTCTGTTGCTCAGTGATAGAAACAAATGGGTCCTAAACGTAACAGGGATCATGAAGTTGGTAATAGAGCTGATTTGAAACGCTCAAAAGTAAATTTTCCAAAAAAGAAGCTCAATAAGGTTCCTGGAACTCCAAGAGTGAACATGTGAGTATATGTTCCTCCCCCCTGTTTTGAGTTTCTTTTTATTCTTCTGTTTTGATGTGTCACTCTTTGTTTTTTGCTTGATTTTTCATTTCAGGGCTGAAAACGTTAAAGTGAGATGTCGGTCTAATGGGTTGGTTAATCTGGTAAAACAACTTGGTCCAAATCAGCGAAAGGCTGTCATTGAGATTGGATTTGGTGCTTTGCTTAATTTTAAAGTGAACAGTTGAGTGTTATACCATTGTTTATAAAACACTTTAATGCAACTGCTCATATTTTTCAAGCAAAAGATATCAAGTTTTGTTCTGTCAAAAGATGATGTGTATGATGTTTTTGGATTGCCAAACGGTGGTGATAAGGTTGAGGTTGTTTACACTGGACATAGTTTCTTGTCTTCACAAGAGACGTTGAAAGCCGAGTTCCGGAAGAAGTTTAATGTAGAAGGGACAAATTATGTTACTATCCCTGCTGTTTATAATGCAATTACTAGTATGGGAGATGATGGGGGAGATGAATTTCGGAAGCTGTTTGTGCTTTATGCTATGTCCATTGTCCTTGCTCCCCCTTCAAATTATGCAATTGACTTTTCAATTCTTAAATCGGTGCAAAATGTTTCACGTATCCACCATTTGGATTGGTGTGGGTATGTGTTTGATAAATTAGTCGAGGGTGTTGAGCGGTGTAGAACTGGGTCGTCTACTTTGCGTGGTTGCATACTTGTTGTTATGGTGGCATACTTTCATCGTATGCGTTTTAAGGAAGATACAATGTCTTCTGAGACTCCTCTTATCAAGCATTGGGATGAGAAATCTTTTATTAGAAGGGGTACCTTAGAGCTCAATTCTGGTTCGTTAGGGAATGAGGAATATATCAACGGTGTCTATCCTGTCTGCAAATGCTTAAGAGAAGCAAAGGCTGCTGAGGTATATGCAGTCGTTGTTGATAAACCTAAACCTGGAAAAAAGTATCTGAAACTGCCTGACTATTTTGATACTGTTGATGTTATTCGAGCAAAGGCTGCTGATGTAAGTTCCAATCATTCTTGTGTAATTTATGACTTTGTTATTTTTTATAACTAATACTAAGACTGATTTGTAGTTATTGTAAAGATGTAGTGTAGTTATTTTAAAACTTTATGGCAGTTATTGGTTTCAATTAGTATAACAATTATTGTAAAGACTTAGTATAATTATTTTTTCATTCTTTTTGTTTTTGTTAGGTTTCCCAAGCACATTTTTTAATGATGAAGAGGGGTGTTGAGATATTTCTTCATTTGTACACGCAACGGAAGGAAGCGATGGGAAAGGAGTGTGGTTCTTCTTCAGTTGAAGATTCTTCGATAACCACTTTAGGTTTTTTGACTGCTGCTTTTATTAGTGACGACAATTCTTTGTTCACTAAATATTTCAATTTTATTTGCGAAAAAGCTGAGAAAATGAAACAAGCGGGAAGTAGATTGCCATTGTACGAAAGTTTTTGCATTGAGCATGAAAAGGGGAAAGATGAAAGGAATGGGGGTTTAGCGTTCGATCCGGAAAAATATAAAGTGGTTTATTCTCGGGAGAAAGGTAAAAATAAGATCCCTGATGTAGTGGTTGAGAAACCGAATGAGGAGGTGCCAAATAATGTCAGCATTGATAATATTGATGTTGAGTGTGAAGCTGTGGACTTGAGTAATGTGGCTGGCGTTGTTAACAAAGTTGTCAGCGAGGCTCTTGTTCGTGATAGAATCCAAGATAGATCTGTCATAAATACTTATCTGCTGTATTCAGACGTTATGCCTGAGCATACGTTTTTTTGGGAATTGTGGTATAGGGTTTGATTTAGATTGCGAATCACCTGATCCTGATCCAGTTGTATTGTCTGCTTTTTTGTGTGAGTACAAGATGCTTTTTGCTCCTATTTTAAGGCGGAGGAAGAATGAACTTGATTACTGTTTTTTGCACGATCATGACCTACGGATTGGGTAAGCATTATATGTTTTTCCTTGCCTTTTTTTTGTTATTATATCCATTTTTTAAAAGCTTATTGTTGTTTGTGTTTTTGTTTTACTATATAATTTGTTTTAATGTGGCAGGGAGGATTTGGTTGTGTTTTCAATTCACAATATGTTAACTCGAGATGACATTATTTCATTGTCTTCTAAGACTATGATCACATCGAACGTGATTGACTGCTGGTCATTTTTACTTAATGACATGCTGGTCAAGGCTGGGAAAGGGTTATCCCCCACAAGAAGTTTTTTCTGTACAAGTCATTCGGTATGTGCAATTTATTATATATTTCTGTATCAGTTATTTCAAAATGGTTATAACAGTTATTCTATTGTAGTTACTTGGTTATTGTAAAGCATGTTAGCTGTTATTTTATTCAGCTAAACAAGTTTTCCTATTTTCCAGACTTTTGTTATTTTATTATTTTATTTTTGTTATTTTAATATATTAGTGTTGTTATTATATTATAATGAAGTTGTTATTGTGTTTTTCATTTTTATGATGTATTATTTTAAATTTTATAGCGGTTATTGTATTGTATAATGATAGTTATTGTAATGCAGAATAGTTGTTATTGTATTTAGTTAACCAAGTTTTTGCAATTGTGATACTTCATTTCTCTTATAGTGTGTTAATATTTTTCATAGGCTTCTTTATTTAAGCTTATCAAAGCTGCTGATGATGAGAAAGATTTAAAGAGAAAAGAAATTTTTAAGGGACAGCATCATTGAGAACAACCAAGGTTCCCTTGACATTGGGGCTGATTTGGTAATTTTCCAATCCTTTCTCTTCTTTTTTTCTTCTGTTGATCAGCTTTATCGTTGAGAATAGCCAAGGTTCATAGGTTTTTTTTTAAAAAAAAATTAGTATGAACGCCTGTTTTATCACGTCAGGTTTTTATTCCAGATCATTTTAGAGATCATTTTTTCTGTGTTGCTGTTAATTTTGTGGGGAAGACTGTGGACTATCTTGACAATCGTGTATATGATAATTTTGAAGATAGTATCTGGGTGTCAGCTACCAACTCTATTGTATGTACCTTATTCTAAGTTTTTTTCTTCATCTACTTCTTTTAGATATGTTTTTTGTTCTTGAAGGGTGAATTTTGATTTTAAAATTTAACCAGGTTATAATATTTGGTAGTTTTCTTGTCGAGAAAGGTTTTGAAAGAGGCAGCGAGGTCTACAATTTCAAACTTGTAAATGTGGCTTTTGGGTGGAAATCGGAAGGTTCTCAGAACTTGGATTGTGGTGTTTTGTCATGATTCATATGATGTTTTATGTTGGGAAGTTGTTCACATCAGAGTTGCATGATCCATTGAAAAGGATCATTTATAGAGCTGAGATAGCTGCCATCTTGGTTTTAGCCGATATCAACGTAGAGAGGGAAAAGTTGTTGGATTTGGTTGATGCATTTACAAAGGTAAAGGCACCTTTGCTGTCTGATTTGGTTGAGAAGCGTAAGCTAGCTGAGTTGGAAGCTATGAGGTCTGAAGCAGAGGCTTTGGAGGCTGCTAGGGTTATGGCAGAGAAACTGGGTGATTGTGTAAGTACTCTGGTGCCTGGAAAAAAGATGATGCCCGATACACCTATGAGCACTGGGATGATTAGATCAGCCCGAGGTAGTTTTAGGAGAACGAACTCTGATGGTCTTGGTTGCTCAATAAACCGTGGCAAGGCAGATACAACTCTTGTTGTCGTGTCCAAAGTTATGAGGGCTAACAGCAGATATACACGTACTATGCCAAGCAAGAGGAAACAAGTTGTTGATTATTGTTTCTTGGATGATTACAATCTTGCAAATGAGTATGTTCTTTTCTCCAAACTCAATGAGAAACAAGTTGTTGATTAATTTAATACTGTATTGTAGTTATTGTATTATACAAATTCAGTTATTCTATCTTTTTTTTTTACAAATTCAGTTGTTGTAACATTACAATTCGATTATTGTATTACATTACCCTAATTATTGTATTATAAAAACTCAGTTATTGTTTCTAGTAGTGACTTATTTTATATTTTTTTACAAATGAAAACTCAGTTTTTTTTTTTTTGTAATATTACTAAGCTTTTTTTTACTCCTTTGCAGTGAACTTTTGTTTTCTGCGGGAAATGCTATCTTGGATAGGTCTGATATTCTTTCTACAAAGCTTGAAAATTACACTGAGTTGTGCATAATAGCCGCCTAGTCAGTTGTCTTGAATTACATGGAGGTTAAAGAGAAAGAAGCGCCAATGATGATGTTCCTTGGGACACAACATATGGTATTATCTGTTTTTCATTGTGCAGTTATTATAGAATGTTTATCATTGATCTTCAATTTTTTTCACTTTTATGGCATTTATAGGGAATCTTTGAAGACATGCTAGACCAAGCAGAGGATACTGATGCTGCATCTGACAGCCAGAAAGACAAGTTTGTGCGGTTTTGGAACTATTTTTTAGGTGAAAACGTTGTAAACTCTGAGATCGATGTGGACCTTGTCTTTATCCCGTTGTCCATTGATAAGCACTAATTTTGTGTTTGTATGAACTTTATGAACAAGACGGTTGATGTGCTGGACCATACGTTGCATGAAGATTGGGAAAAATCTGATTTTTACAAACTTGCAAAGATTGCAGTACGTTTTTCTAAATCCTGACTATATACAAATTCTAATTTTAATCAGAATTATTGTATTGTTGTAACACAATTATTGTATTGTTTTAAACCAGTTATTGTATACTCGTGTTTTCTAATCCCTTTTTTGTTTGTACATGCTGTAGGTTGATTGTTTTTCTGACTTTCTGGATACAAGGAAAACAACAAAAGAAGGAGTTCTCATTAACATATTTACATTCGTGAATGTTGATTTTGAATAGAAATCGAATGTCAAGACTGATAAGGAATCGGGATTTTTTTAACATGTTTCACATGCTCACATATGAAGGGAAGCACGAGAAGGGATTGTATTCAGTTAAGAAGAAAGTTGAGAGGATTCCTATATGGATTGAGATGGTGGCTATTTTGTTAATGTCGGATGTCAACGAGTCAAGAGCGTCTCTTTTGGAACAAGTGGAAATTTTGAGGGAGAGCATATTGGAAGTAGAGAAAGATCTTTTAAAAGACAGAAGAGCGGGCACGAAAAGGTTTAAAACAACAGCTGTTAAAGGTTCTTCTCAGCGAAAAGCATAAAAGAGCAACATTTATAGATGGATTTGTCTGATAATCTAATGTTTAGATAGCTATTATTGATTGATTGAACAATTTTTCAGATAGATATTTTTGTAATGGCTATCAACTGTTATTGTAATAGTTCCAGACAGTTATTCAAATTATCAAATTATCAAATGCAATTATTTTAAAGCTCTCACATAGTTGATTATTGTAAAGCTCTCACGCAATTATTTTAAAGCATAACATCGATTATTGTAACAGATTCTGAGACGTAATAAGCTTGTACCGCGTCAAGCTACAACTCATCAAATTAATGTATAATTATACTATAAATCAATAAGAGTAAACCATAAGATCAAGGAAATTTAACAACATTTGTACAAGGAAAATATATAAAAAATAAATAAAAATAACCTGGAGAAAAGAGAAAGAATAAAAGGGAAAATAGAAAGGATGAAGATGAAGAAGGAAGATGAGGCATGGCGAAATCAGGATTTTGATGTATATTTGTGATGAATTGAATTTTGGTACGTCAATATATTTATGGAAATTTGGTACGTCAATTATTGTAAATTATAGTTTTTGTAAAGCATAACCTTCATTATTGTAAAGCATAACCTTCATTATTGTAAATTATAGTTTTTGTAAATTATAGTTTGTACATTTGTGGTTATTGTAAAGCATAACCTTGATTATTGTAAAGCTTTCACGTGATTATTGAAATAGTGCAAGGTATTAAATGAACAAAATCAGAACAATTGCAAATAGATTCAAAATCAATTATTGTAAAGTATAACCTTGATTATTGTAAAACTCTGACACAGTTATTGTAATTATGCGGTTATTGTAAAGTATAACCTTGACTATTGTAAAGCTTTTCACACAACTATTGTAATATTTTGCGAGGTCTTCCATGAACAAAATCACAACTAAGAAACATTGATTACAAATTTATCAGAGAATTATAGTAAAGTAATTTTCCTATCATCAATTAGTGTGATGTATCATATTCATAGTCCATTTTTCATTCTTCTTCTTCATCTTCATCCTCCATTTCATCTTCCTCTTCATCTTCTTCCTCCAAAGCATGCTCAACAAATGGATTTGGACAGTTTCTCTTGTCATGGTTTCCCATTTGTTTACAGTTATTACATAGCCACTTCGGTTTGCTTGCCTTCTCAATTGCCTTATCCTTGTTTGATTTCATTCTCTTGCCACTTCCTTTGTTTTTTGCAATCTTTGGCGGAAGAACAGTAGTATTTGATTTTGTTGAACAACCTAAGAGCATTTCCAGTTCTTGTTCCTTTGTCAAGCTCACTTTTGTTGGATTTATTTTCTCTCGGAATTGTAAAAGCATCAAACTTAGTTCCTTGATCTGAGTTTAAGGCATCAAGTTAAGAACACTTATTGTTGCATGCATAAAACTCAGACCATACCCTTGATAATTCCAACTTACTCAAATCAGTGGGATCGTAGTCTTGCAATAACTTTCCATCCAGTCCATACAAAGGCTTTATATATGATTTCTTCGTCCATCTGCTTTCGATGTACTACTCCGGTATGCTATGCATCCTTTTCCTGATATAATCCATATAATGTGTTTACATATTATTCCTTTCCTCTCAAACATCTTTCACGTACATGTTGTTTCCTTTGATTCGTTATTGTGAGCAACCTGCATTACAGTGTAGTTATTTCAAAAAGCAAACATAGTTATTATATAGTTCAACATGAATTATTTTATGCATCAGAATAGCAATGAACACCAAGGTAGAAGTCCATCAGTTTTTTTAATGTTAAAACACAGTTATTGTATTTTAAAGTAAAAAGACAATTATGTTTATAAAACGGAATAACCTGAAATATTCTATGTTTCCTATAGGCATCTTCAACACTTATAATGTGCATGTTTCCTTGCTCGGAAAATCCCCTAACGGCACACGAACAGGGAGCCGCTTGCACTTGCTCTTGGAACTAATAGAAAACAGTATGTGTGTAGATTTTAGAGGCATATTTCTCAATCATTGTCTTAGAGGAAACCTGTGGCAACGTGCTGTCACCGGCAGCATCAAGAAATCTCTGATTATAGCGTTGTTGTTCCATTGCACTCTGAAAACACAACCAAAATTCAACAAGTGTGCCATCTATGCTCTCAAATCTTTTGAAATAACTATTTTGACTCTCTGAGCTTTGTGTGTGGGGTAATATCCGTATAAAACCCTTTCTTTATAGGATTATAACGCAAATTTAATACGTGATTTATAGTCATAAAACGAAAAAACATAATGAAACGATAAAGATCAAGGAATAACCTTCGGTCCTAGTGCAATATGGCAATGAGAGATCAAAGTAGACCTCCTCCTAAATGATGCACCCAAGATTGTCCGAGAAATGCCCTTGTGCTAGAATGAATCCTCTAATTGCCTTGCAATATTGAGAGGATTGATTTGTGAGTTTTTGTTAGATGAGAGATCTAGAATTTTGAGAGAGACAATTCCCAAAACCCTAATTATTTTTGCAAAATGAATGATTAGGTTTAGCAAGAGAAGAGGCTCTCTTTTGATCTCCTAATCTCGGCCAAACCGAGTGGATCAAGGGGAAGTGGGCTTCCACTTCCTCTTAACTTTAACTCGTGGTCCGGTTCATAATTCGCTAAGTGTATATGACGCGGTTTCATTATAGACTGTCATCGGTTATCGGAAATTAAGGCATCAACTAATAATACGGGTTAGTTGAATTATTAATACGTGTCCGACAAAGACAATATTGTATAATTAATTTATCCAATATACATTAATCAAATATAAATCGCTTATATTTAATTTTACGAATTAACTGCTTAATCCGCCTTAGCTATTATTATTTAATCCGTATTAAATAAAATATCTCAACATCACATTTTGACTAATTATTAGTCAAATAACTCAGACTAACTGGTTAGTCAAATTTTGGCATCTACATGACTGTATTTTCATACCGTCACATCTCTCAAACGTATCCTATAGGTGTGACTTTTAGGGACCAGTTGATCACCGCCATCTGTATGACAATAACGTCAAACTTATCTAGCAAGCCAACCGTTATTGATAAACGTGGATCAAGTGATAATAATACCAAAAGTATGCCCTTTGATCCTTTTAGAGATTTATAAGTCCTTGCACTAACTGTTAAGGACACCAACCCCAACAAGCTCCCACTTGTCCGTACAAGTGTATGTGCAATGACGTTATCCGCACTAACTGGAGGACACAAGCTCCAACAAACTCCCACTTGTCCGTACAAGTGTATGTGCGATAACCGATTCTCATATTCATTTAAAATTTCTCCCACTCAATGTAAAACAATTTGCAGATCCGGATCCGCAAAGGTCGTATTTTACAATCGATCCGTATCTAGAGTGGTTTCCCCGACTAGAGAGTAACTTAACCGATAAAACGAATCCGTATCCGAGCATGGCCATGCATTTCGATTCTGACTCCTCGAGTGGCCCCGAGAAATATCGAGTACGATAAAGGTGAATATTTCCTTCAACTCGAACTCCTTCCGATCTAAGCACGGCATGAAATGACCGGAAAAAATCTACTTGGCCCCCTGTTACGGATGACCGTGAGAAAGAAACCAAAGTCACCCAAAATCTGCCTTAGTCTCAAGAGACAGTCGATAGTCAAAAGAATCGACTCTTAGGATCACCATGGAAGTCCTATCCACGACCGGGCACCGAATGTTATAAAACATTTAGGACTCCACGTCGATGTCACAATTGTGTCCTACGAAATATCCGTATAAATCGCCTCGTGATTGGTCGGTCAACCGGTTGACTTATGGCTCGTTGAACCCACCATCAACCAACGTCACAAAATAATTGCCAGAGTTATCAGCTCATGTGGGCAATTAAGGACTAAAATATAATGTTTGTTCAGTTCACTTTGTGGTGTTCAAAATTTGTCGTACAAATCCACATGAAAAACAAAATATATATAAATATCAAAACGATGATGTCGTATAGAGTACAAAAGGGAATGAATCTAATCCATAAAAGAGTACTACAACTTAGGAACACGTTTAATTCCCATGGAATTAACGTGCCCTTCATGCTTATCTTGTCGTAATGCTTTAGTGAGAGGATCTGCTATGTTATCATCTGTAGCAATCTTTTCTATCACTACTTCCTTTTGCTCCACGTAATCTCGGATTAGATGAGCTTTCCGTTGTACATGTCTAGACTTGTTGCTAGACTTTGGCTCCTTAGCTTGGAAGATGGCACCACTATTGTCGCAATAGATGGTGATCGGGTCATTCGAACTAGGCATTACAGATAGCCCATGTAAGAATTGACGCATCCATATCGCTTCCTTTGTAGCTTCAGACGCGGCATAGTACTCGGACTCAGTCGTAGAATCTGCTGTAACAGTTTGTTTGGAACTCTTCCAGCTGACTGCAGCGCCATTAAGAGTAAAAATGAATCCAGACTGAGATTTTGAGTCATTTCGATCCGTTTGGAAGCTAGCATTTGCGTAACCGGTTGCGCATAGCTTTTGTTCGCCTCCATAAGTCAATACCCAATCTTTAGTCCTCCGTAGGTACTTAAGAATGTTCTTGATAGCCAGCCAATATGATTCACCTGGATGCTGTTGGAATCGACTTGTCATACTCAATGCATATGCCACGTCCGGACGTGTGCATATCATGGCATACATGATTGATCCTATAGCCGAAGCATAAGGAATCCGTGTCATGCGCTCTTTCTCTTCCGGTGTCTCGGTGCACGAGACTTGCTCAAATGCACCCCTGGAGCCATAGGAAGGAACCCCTTCTTGGAGTTAGTCATATTGAATCTCTCTAGGACTTTGTCTATGTAAGACTCTCGATCGAGAGATAGCATCCGTCGTGATCTATCTCGATAGATACGGATGCCCAGAATTCTTTGTGCCTCTCCCAGATCTTTCATCTGGAAATGGTTTTTCAACCATACTTTCACCGAAGTTAAGAGAGGTATGTCATTCCCAATCAGGAGTATGTCGTCAACATACAATATTAGGAAGACAATCTTGCTCCCACTCGACTTGATATATAGACATGGTTCCTCGACCGATCGAATGAATCCATTTTCTTTTATCACTTGGTCGAAGCGATGATTCCAACTCCTCGATGCTTGCTTAAGTCCATAAATGGAACGCTTAAGCTTGCACACTTTCTTAGGATGTTCTGGATCGATGAAACCTTCAGGTTGTACCATGTACAACTCTTCCTCCAAAAAACCGTTTAAGAAGGCGGTTTTCACGTCCATTTGCCAAATTTCATAGTCATGAAAAGCGGCGATCGCTAAGATAATCCGAATGGAACGCAGCATGACTACGGGTGCAAAAATCTCATCGTAGTGCAAACCTGGCACTTGGGTGAAACCTTTAGCAACTAGTCGTGCTTTGTAGATATCTTGTTGACCTTCCACAGAATGCTTTATCTTGTAAAGCCATTTGCATTGAAGGGAACGAACCTTAGCAGGTAAGTCAACAAGATCCCACACGTTGTTCTCATACATGGAGTCCATCTCGGATTGCATGGCCTCAAGCCATAGCTTTGAGTCGGAACTGGTCATGGCACCTTTATAGGTTGCGGGTTCACTACTCGTTAAGAGTAGAATATCATCTATGTCATGTTCCTCAACCATACCAATGTATCTGTCCGGAGGAATAGAGACTCTTCCCGACCTCCTAGGTTCCTCAGGAATGTTAACCGCAGCCGGGATTGAAGGAATGGGTTCCTCCAATAGTTGCTCGGTACTTGGTTCTGGAATCTCCGACAGTTCGAAGGTTCTATCACTCTTTGCATTCTCGAGAAATTCCTTCTCTAAGAATGTCGCACTAGCCGCAACAAAAACACGTTGTTCGGTTGGCGAATAGAAGTAATGACCAAGTGTTCCTTTAGGATAACCTATAAAGTATGTCTTGACCGATCGCGGGCCGAGCTTATCCTCGTGTCTCCACTTTACATAAGCCTCGCAGCCCCAAACCCGTATAAAGGACAAGTTAGGGACCGTTCCCTTCCATAGTTCATATGGAGTCTTGTCACATGACTTTAGACGGACTTCGGTTAAGTATTAGAGCGGTCGGTGACAAAAGAGCATAACCCCACAATGAGTCGGGCAACACGGTGTGACTCATCATGGATCGAACCATATCAAGTAGTGTTCGATTTCTCCGTTCGGACACACCATTCAATTGAGGTGTTCGGTGGAGTTAAGCGTAGGGCAATCCACGGTCTTTTAGGTGTTGATCAAACTCGTGAGAAAGATACTCGCCACCACGATCCGAACGTAGTGTTTTAATCTTTCTACCCAATAGGTTCTGTACCCTATTTTGGTATTCCTTGAATTTCTCAAAGGATTCACTTTTGTGCTTCATTAAGTAGACATAACCATATCTACTTAAATCATCCGTGAAAGTGATGAAATACCTATAGCCTTCTCATGCGGTGATTGACATAGGACCACATACATCCGTGTGTATGAGTCCTAATAGGTCGCCAGACGCGCATTCCAACACCTTTGAAGGAAATCCGAGTCATCTTACCGATGAGACATGATTCACACGTGCCAAATGATTGAAAATCAAAGGCCGAGATAGCTCTATTTTTAATGAAAATTTGTTTTACGCGTTCTCATTAATGTGTCCCATACGGCGATTGCCATAGATACGTTTGATCTTTGTCACCAACCTTTAACTTTTTATTCATTACGTGTAATATTTCTGTGGTCTGATCTAAAACATAAATTCCGTTCATGGAGACTGCCTTGCCATAAATCATATTGTGTAAAGAGAAAATGCAACTATTATTCTCTATTACAAATGAAAAACCAAGTTTGTCAAGTGCGTAAACCGAAATAATGTTTTTCGAAAGACTAGGTACATAATAGCGAGTCATATAATGACAACTCAAATCCGCTAGGAAGCTGGATCACATATGTCCCCTTTGAGATGGCAGCCACTCTTGCTCCATTCCCAACACGCAGGTCCACCTCACCCTTTACGAGGGGTTCGATGTTTCGGAGCCCCTGCACATGATTACACAGATGAGAACCACAACCAGTATCAAGTACCCAAGTTCCGTAACTTGCGTGGTTAATCTCAATCATATGAATAAAAGTAGAAGAGAGAGAAGACATACCAACAGGTTTAACACGACCTGCCTTTAAGTCCTCATGATAAACAGGACATATACGCCTCCAATGCCCAGTCTTGTGGCAATGATGGCACTCCATGTTTTCATTCTTGCTCTTTGTCGCGCCTGATGAGGTGCTCGACTCACCAGGCCCACTCTTACCTGAACCCGACTTCTTGAACTTCGGTTTACCTACTGCTAGGTTTGCCGGAGCTTTGCCCTTACCTTTCCCTTTGTTTGACACAACGAGAACATCCTGTTTCAAGCTCCCACTGAACTTCATGTCCTTCACGGTGCATGTACGAGAAGGAGTGCGATTCATGTGGGGTTTTCTTCAAATCATTCATATAGTAATTCGCTCTAAATTGCGAAAAACCATCGTGGAGTGAATGAAGCATGCGGTCGATAACAATGTTCTCATGTTGATGTTACAATCAAAGGTCTCGACTTCTCGACATTCTCAATCATTTGAGAATGTGTGGGCTAACCTGGTTGGCCTTTTCGAGTCTCGCATCAAAGAAGCGAGTGGTATGCTCATAGGTCACGATTCTCGGTGCTTTCGAGAATTCCTTAGTGAGCGTGGTGAAAATCTTGTTTGCACCATGGGCTATGAAGCGTTTCTGCAAATTGGATTCCATTGCAAAAATGAGTACGTTTTTAATCGCAGCAGCTCTAGCCGTGGGACCTGGGTTTGCCGGGAGGGGCTCTAATAGATATTTGAGCTTCCCATCGCATTGGCAGCATTCCGTAATGCCGCCTCCCGATCCGCGAAGTTTGATCCATCATTCTTGATCGAGTGGGTGATTCATCCGATTCATGAAGATCCGAAGCCAGGACTCACGGTCCAATGTGGCACTTGGCATTGGGTTATCGTAGAACCGACCATTTGTTATTAGCGGTTTTAAAAGTTCGTGATCTACTTTGAAAAAGAAAGAAAACAAAAACGAAATAAGCAACTCATCGAGGTGATTTAAGTCTATTTAAAATTCATTTTAACGTGTAGACTCTTGCACTTGCATAATTGATCTCCCTCAAGAATGATACAAGTGATCACAAGACTCAATTTCTGTAAATTGATAAGCCAACTGTTTAGCTAATTCTTCCGTAAGAACTCTTGGTCGATAGATTTCTGTAAATCCTATCTATAGTCCACCATGATCACAGGGTCGTACGAGTGACCATAGTGTTGAGATAAAATAGGTCAATCGGTTCCAACTTACCCGACGTAGAAGGGGTCATATTATGCCTACCGACGAAGAAGGGACTCATTGGAGTTTGACCTATAAAGACCGTTCTCAATTTTTGTTTATACGAGGAAGATCCCATCAACTAAATTATAATTCATATTAAGTGAACGAATAACTAGCGTCTGCGTGAATGAATTAATTTGGGTGATGGCTTAAAAATCGTGTGACATGAGAATGTCAAAGAAAACTAACTCGTGACCTCTATATGTGTCAGTTTTCATGCAATAATTAGGTGGTTTGGTTTTTAGGCGGAATATGATGCATATTATCGTTACGAAAAATAATTAAAAGAATGCAATACGTAAATAAAAATTCCTAGTGTGGCCTATCCTAATAAAAAAAGAACATAAAACAACTTTGGAATCCACCGTTTGGACCCGAGAAGCTTGTCTTGATGTTCCATCTTGATCCATGTAGCGGGAGTGAGCATCCGGTCTCCATCTTTGGTCTTCTCAAAATTACAATTTAAAATTTACAAATATAAACCTATTTACATTCTAAATAAAAACTGTAATTAAAAGAAATAAAAATGGAGATACGAGATCTCAAAATACAACCAAGACCGTGTTCCATCATTACGGTAACACGTTCTACTAAGGCCACACTAAGTTACAACCGTTTGCAAAAATAAATAAATACGTAATTAAAAGCATTCAAATTAAATAAGAACGATAAATAAAATGCATCAACAAAATTAAATTTATTCGTGACATAATTCCGTAATTATGTTAAATTTATCCAAACCACCAAAGATAATTAAAATTATATGACAAAACCGCTTTAGTCAAGTTAATTTTAATCCGAGATAAACCGTTACTATAAATCGTTTTAAAGTAACTTAATTTTGCGTGGGTGAACCGTTTCACTAACAAGCGAGAGCATAAAAACGTTTTATGCAACAAAGGCCGAAAAGAGAAAAAAAAAAAAAACAAAACAATTTTTTTTTTTTCTTCTGTACTGCTGTACGTGAACAGTACCAGAAAGGAAAAAAAATTTTTTTTTTTTTTTTATTAGGCAAAATGCCGAGAGCCTTAAAAGGCCAAAAAAAACAATCGGCTTTAAAACGAGAGCAACAAGAGATCAAAACAAAACGGTTTGATAAAACACAATTGCAATTTTAATCTAATCCGTATAGAAATCAAACTACAATTGTAACATCTTCAACATATTGCAATAATTATCGGTTAAAATTACAACATGTGAAGAACGATTGAAAACAAGAGATCAAACGATCTAACAAAATGTGTGGCACGCAAATCAATGCAAAAACAGAAAACAAGCCGTGACTTGAGGCCACACGGTTTTCAAGAATTTTTCGAGACAAAAATTTGTGCCACACGAAATTTTATGCAATCATTTTGATAGATCTTTAACATATTGCGATGAATATCGATTACAAAACAATATGCAAAGATCAAAATGAAAACAAAACAATAGACAACCATCACCGTGTATACAAGACACGGATCCCAAGGCACAAAAACACAAAAAAAAAACGCAGCAAAAAAAATATAATTGCCGACAAAAAAAATTTTGTGCCGTGAGGGTTTTAAACAAAAAAATACCGATTCAAAATCCGTTTGATGAAAATCACATAGAAAAATTACGTGGCCTCGCTCTGATACCACTTGTGGGGTAATATCCGTATAAAACCCTTTCTTTATAGGATTATAACGCAAATTTAATACGTGATTTATAGTCATAAAACGAAAAAACATAATGAAACGATAAAGATCAAGGAATAACCTTCGGTCCTAGTGCAATATGGCAATGAGAGATCAAAGTAGACCTCCTCCTAAATGATGCACCCAAGATTGTCCGAGAAATGCCCTTGTGCTAGAATGAATCCTCTAATTGCCTTGCAATATTGAGAGGATTGATTTGTGAGTTTTTGTTAGATGAGAGATCTAGAATTTTGAGAGAGACAATTCCCAAAACCCTAATTATTTTTGCAAAATGAATGATTAGGTTTAGCAAGAGAAGAGGCTCTCTTTTGATCTCCTAATCTCGGCCAAACCGAGTGGATCAAGGGGAAGTGGGCTTCCACTTCCTCTTAACTTTAACTCGTGGTCCGGTTCATAATTCGCTAAGTGTATATGACGCGGTTTCATTATAGACTGTCATCGGTTATCGGAAATTAAGGCATCAACTAATAATACGGGTTAGTTGAATTATTAATACGTGTCCGACAAAGACAATATTGTATAATTAATTTATCCAATATACATTAATCAAATATAAATCGCTTATATTTAATTTTACTTAATTAATCTTAATCCGCCTTAGCTATTATTATTTAATCCGTATTAAATAAAATATCTCAACATCACATTTTGACTAATTATTAGTCAAATAACTCAGACTAACTGGTTAGTCAAATTTTGGCATCTACATGACTGTATTTTCATACCGTCACATCTCTCAAACGTATCCTATAGGTGTGACTTTTAGGGACCAGTTGATCACCGCCATCTGTATGACAATAACGTCAAACTTATCTAGCAAGCCAACCGTTATTGATAAACGTGGATCAACTGATAATAATACCAAAAGTATGCCCTTTGATCCTTTTAGAGATTTATAAGTCCTTGCACTAACTGTTAAGGACACCAACCCCAACATTGTGTTGTTTTCAAAAGGCAGCCTAAAGGCAAATCCCTAATGTAAGCAGATATCCATTTGTGCCTTTTGCCATACATGTATGTCAACCAAGTATTATCATTCAACTCAAAGTCTCTAATCACTTGAGACCGTTTTTCTTCAAACTCAATGGGTTCTAAGTCAGTATCCCAAACAACTGCACATATTCGCTCAACAAAGTCAGTCTCCTTACAAATCTGTGACTCAATTTTATCGGCAATTTTTTTCATTATATGCCACATACAGTAGCTGTGACATCTTGCGATAAAGCGGAAAATATAACTAATAAATTAAAGCGGAAATTTAAGAGATTTTAAAAACTTTTAAATTACTAGTTAAAGATTAACACGCGGGTGCCAAAAAAAAATGAAACAAATACTACAATAGACAAACTTAGGTTATTACAACCCAAGTCTAGAAAGCGGGAAAAAGATATCCCACGAATAAACAAATAAAAGGGTTTCTAAACTAGCAAACTAAGGTGCAAGGGTTTAGTTCTCGCTAGCCCACACGTCTCCCCACATAAGCATCTGCACCACCTGTCATTCATGTAAACATGAATGCCACAGTCAGTGGGGAGTAACTCAAGGTTCTCCCAGCCACAAAATGTCGAAACGCAGATAACAAGAACATATTAGAACATCATGAATATAACTATTTGATGCAAGCACTCATACATGAGACTAACATTTAGAACATGCGCAGTCAATCATAGATAAGGCATATGATACATCCAACTTTGAAAACCAAACAACATACAATACATGAAATGGGACTACTAACATCACATAGTAAGCAAAGCATCCGGCTCAGAGGCTACCTTTAAAGCATGTCCGAGACACAAGTCCTTAAGTACCTTGGCTCAGCGGTTACCTTTAAAACATGTCCAAGGCACGACCTCTAAGGTATCTGGCTCAGGGGTTACCTTTAAAACATGTCCAAATACTACAAAAAAGTGCCCGGCACAAAGGTTACCTTTAAAACATGTCTGAGGCACAACACATAAAGTATCTGGCTCAGCGGTTACCTTTAAAACATGTCCAAATACTACAAACAAGTACCCGACTCAGAGGTTACCTTTAAAACATGTTCGACGTACAACAAACAAGTTGTAACACCCCCATACTCCAAGTGCCTTACCAAGACCACTTAAGGCATGGAAGTGCTACCATCTCGGTTACCCGAGGCAATGATAATCATAAGACAATAAAGAAACGTACTTTAAAAGTAAATATAATTTAATTGATTACCACCCAACTACAAAACTGATAAAAGAAATACAAGATTCTCAGACGGTCTACTGCTAAAACTATCAAAGCTATAAAACATCGTCGACACGGAAGACTTCTAAGCGCCACGTGATGACTCATCCGGCTATCTCATACGCGTCATATCATACCGCTCAATAATCGCTCACCACCCCCGAATGGATCACCACGGTTTTTAAAACAATTAAACGGGTCGACTAATCACACAATTTATATAACCAACAACACAAGAAACAAGCGGCTCAAACGGTCACACACACAATCACACCCACTCCAATCAATCTCCGTCACATCGATCGTCCTTTGGACCACCGCCGGTGGGGGACCACATTGCCGTACCCACCAAATCCCCGCTCATCATACCGAGCGATAACCCTGTCCCATTAATGTGCACATCCCCTCCCGTGGCGGGTTCCACGGAGGGCGAAACTAGGGCGTGAAGCCACTCCCGCAAGTGACTCCACTCAGCCGAGAACGCATCTCGAGAACCAGAGACAAACAATCACAACCATCAACAGCAATCAATCAACAACCGTCATAAAACCAATACGATAATAATCAGCAATTACACAACACCAACAATGCATTATGAGACTAATACCGAGTAGAAAAACCCTACCTAGAAAGCAACACAATCATCAGACGATCTAGCAGCTGTCTCAAAACCTTTCCTCTACGAACCCTTCTCCTATACACATAATCATACAATCACCACTACATCAACATAAACATAGAAAACCCCCAATCCCAAAATTAGGGTTTAACCAACTTTGACGAAATACTATAAAAACGGTACGTAGATCTTACCCTCGACGCAAGGGTCGCAATGGTATAAAGAAAGGTAAAATCCGACCTTCCAAGCTCCGGGATTTGCCAACAATGCGATTGATGCGAAGAACGTAGTTTGATTTCTCTTTTGAAAGTAATTAGGTTGTAAAAGTGTTTAAAGAAAAGTGACGGAAGTAATTATATACTTAATCGCATTATTAACAAAACCCGAGAAATCATCCCCCGTAAACCGGCTACTCGATCGAGTAGCTGAGGTACTCGATCGAGTGCCCCCTTACTCGATCGAGTATCTACGTTACTTGATCAAGTACCCAACAGGTCAGAAACTATTTTAAAAACGCAACTCACCCTTACTCGACAGAGTAAGGCCTACTCGATAGAGTACCCAGAGACTCATAAAACCGTAGTATTACAGTCTTCCCTCCTTAAAAAGAACTTCGTCCCCGAAGTTCAACCCATACATAAAAACAACCATACTAACTCGACCAAGACACAACATAGCTAAGAACTCGACCAAACATAAAACATGAACTCTTAACACCCACTCCACCAACTATGTTTACTTCCCCAACATGACTCACGATATCGTATCTACCACATATATATCTCTCACGACACCAACTCCATACATAACCAACTACCATCCTCTAACGCTGCTAGCTCCAAAATATCATCCACTATCAAATCCAATATCAAGACACTCATAGACATCAAACGGAATGTTACATTCTACCACCATTAAAGGAACTTCGTCCTCGAAGTTTACTCACACTCAAAACATCATCATCCAACTGTCAACACTATTGAAATATTCTCCCATTCCTAAACATCGAACTACTACAAGCACGTCCATGACCTTTTGACACTATCAACCTCAACAAAGATCCACCCTTTATTCTACACCAACACTCTACTTCCAAATATACTACAACATGCACATCCTTGAAACTCTCCTTTATCGCATCCTACTCCACTTAAGACGAATATTACGTCCTCGTGACTCACTAATACTAAATCCTTAGCTATATCTTCTCATTATCCTCATCACCACCGCATGTCAAAGATCACCGCCTATAATCTGAGCACCACCATTCCTATATCTATGGCTTTCTTACTTAACAGTTCTCATTCCTCAACTCATTCTGCACTCCATCTAACCAATACCACAAAATCCTGATCATAACAGACACTCTAACTCTTCCACATTACCGCAACACGACACTCCTCTCTATATAAACTATATGAAACTCTTATCGCCAAAAGCATAGCTCCCGATCCACACTTGTTACGTACACTCACACTAGATCCTCAAGTTCCTTTCTTTCATTACCGCAAAACTCATTCATAACTCAACGTGACACCATTTCCCAACACCCTACACTCACGGTCTCAACGAAAGATTATGAACCACCTGCAGCTTTCAGATCATTACCACACATGTTCTACGAATCACTTGCCATGACTATGTCTACCGATGTCTCATCTTAAAACAAGATCAAAATTACTGTAACAACCTCTTACAACTGTGCCCTATCAACAGAAAATCACTATACCATGACAACAACAAAACATACACAACTCTCTTCCATATCATACTCTACCCTCACATCCAAGCTAAAACTGGTAAGAAACATCAACAAACAAAACAACAGTATACATGTTCAAACTGAAACTCACAGGAAACAACAACAAACAAAACAACAATCTATGTATAACTGGTATATACTTTCGAAACTCGAATCATAATCATTCCGCCTACTCCACCACAACCGGTGACGGCATCACAACACCGTCACCAACAGCCGCACCGCAGCGCGAAAATACCCGCATCACAACACGAAGTACCGTGCCCGGATCACCATCCGAGGCACCACAACCACACTGATAGTAATCACAACTTACACAATCCCATAAGCACTGACTCAACATAACTTCTCGGACAAGAAAAACTTACTCAAATCCACTTTACTAAATCACAAAGCAACATATTATATGAATAAACAGATAAGCACCTCATGAACACCATCTCTACCATTTCACGGAATACACATGTGTTATCAATACACATAAAATTATAACTAGCCATGCCAATCAATCAAATTATTACCCTTTTGAACCTCATTCCATTAGATTGTCGTACCCAACATATATCACAAACATTCATATAACAACTTTATAACTATCACACCATACCGCTTCTCGTGAGGTCAGAACCTCACACAAACATTTATACACATCATAGATCCATAATTACATCCAACTAGTCAATCCTGATCACGTAAGTTACCACCTGACAAAGGTTACCTCTCACCCGAGCTTAACTCATATGCCCCTCATAACACATTCTCCCATTCGCATATCCATCACCCTCTGCCAAATGTAGCCACACCATTAATACTCAACTACTAACAACCGCCTCATATAACCACATCTTATACTCTTTCATAACCATACTTATCAATCTGGTCCCTACAAAATCAACCTCTTTATAATTGCTACCTTTCTAATATACCATCACCCTTAACCACTAGTCACAAACTATAACACTACCACTGTCCGGACATCAAACCTCTTACACTCATATCTAAACATCACGATTTCTTTCCTATCTTTGGTTAACATCCCAAATAACGAACATCGAATCCATCAACAAAATTACCTCAACATTCTTCCCAATACTATCCTTAATTGTATCGTCACCCTACTCACCACCAAGATCTCATATCGTGCAAATTCTTTACCCAACTTTTACCTTCTTTAATTCCTCGAAACTCATGATTATCATATTGTCCTGGAACTTCTATATAACTGTAAACTCAAATCCTCATGATAGTATTATACATCTCGACGATTCCTTACTTTTATACCACATAACCTCGGTGAACATGTTCCTAGTTTTACTCCCCTCATTCTTTTCTTTTACCCACGACAAAATCCCTTAATAATTCAACTCTTCATCATTTCTATATAACTCTATAGTGCTCCGGTTACCTTCTCATTGCTCCAAAACTCACATCTCATTTTTTTTTTTTTATCGATATCATCTCCCTCTTTCCGACCATAGATATTCTCTTATTATGCTATCACTCATCCTTGCCACTAATCTGTCCATGGAATCAACGTTTAATGTTCAAACAATTACATCTCCCTTTTTACATCTCTAGAAATCAAAATTCATTTTATACCGTCAATTGCCCAAAGAAATCACACATTAGTTTCATCTCTTAATAAACCAAATCTCCCAAACTCACTCACTGTCTACAAATACACCTCGCGACATGTCTCCACAAAGTTCACTATATATTACTCTTCTCAACCCCTTTAAACGAACTTTCACTACATATATTCTTAACCAACACAATTCCTAACCATCTCCCTCCATAATCCCTTGTGAATCTCAAGTTACCACCATTTGCGTCCCTCATTTCAATCTTTTCATTCTCACGTTCCATAAACTCACATCATCCCTTGGCCACATTTATTTACTTTTACATTACTCAACACACAATCATATCACTCATCTCATCTCACAAAATATGCTTCATGCCTCAATAAACCATACCAATCTTCCTTTTCTTTTTCCACTAGATATCACAACACATATGACTCATGTCCTCCCACCGAACTCCTACTCACCACAGGTGTCATTCACTATACCATAAGATTGGGTAACTTACGTATCAAGACCAACATACATGTAAAACAATGTATAAAGAAGCAAAATAACACCTTTGAATTAAACATAATATGCAACGAAGTCAAAGGGTAAGCATATGACCCGAAACAGGGGTCACTAGATCGAGTACAGGCCACTCGATCGAGTAAGTGACTTACTCGATCGAGTAGGTGAAGGTCAGAAGCATGTAAAACAAATTACCAGGGCCACTCGATCGAGTAACTGACATACTCGACCGAGTGCCCCCTACTTGATCGAGTACCAAGGCTACTCGATCGAGTACCTACGCATTTCTCAGCACTGTCCAGTTTTCGTAAAATAGCCATAACTCACTCATTTCTTGGTCGTTTTGGGCGTGTGACCTATCGTTAGAATAATAAAACAACAAGCTATCACCTCCAATTGGAATCACATTAAAATCATTTATACATCTCAAGTTATAACAGTTTAAAGACGACCTCTTTATAATCGAAAAACATAACTACTTGATTTTACTTCCAAACAACTTTAACGACAACAAGGTAAACAAAAACAACCCAATACTCATTAAACCAGTAGCCCCTATCACATGTTACTATTTTCGAAAGCAAAGCAACAACATTCATCATGCACTACCCACACGCTTTTATTCTATAGCCTTTCGTAAGACAAAACATACTCATACATTGCAAATCCTATTTCCATGTTACTAATACAACAATATTACAAATACACTTCGTCGCCTAAACATATTCATAATCACAAAAGTCATATTCTCATGCTATTGCCACTCCATCTTTTCCAATCAATTCATCCATTTCAACCACATTCTTCATACAACATGTACATATGAACAATAGTAGGCATGTATATGAAATCATTATATAAAATTACACAAACAAAATTATGTATAATCATATCACATATGAACTACTTCCTTTTTCCACCACATTACTCATCATTCTCATACACTTTTCTAACAATTCCAACCAACATTGTAAACCAACTATCATGCAACATGCTTTCAATCAACAACATACGAAATCACATCATCACCATCCTTTCTACACATTCCCCATTCTCCACATACATACATCCACTGATTCATGCCACACATCACTATATAGATACACAATTCACAAGATAAACACATAGTGATCCCGACTCATATCCCATGGTGACCGGTTCAAAATTGTAGGGCGAGTTCGCGACTTTAGGACGTCTCCCAAGTCTTTGCATTAGCTCCTACAACTTTTA
Organism: Silene latifolia; assembly: GCF_048544455.1. NCBI lineage: Eukaryota > Viridiplantae > Streptophyta > Magnoliopsida > Caryophyllales > Caryophyllaceae > Silene > Silene latifolia. The sequence continues at coordinate 169,996,671 of NC_133534.1, read as the reverse complement.
CCCCGGGTTCATTTTAATTTGACTCCCTATATTCATTAGGTTCATTGGTTACAGGTTTCAGGTTTCAGGATTGTCGCTCTGATACCATTTTGTAACACCCCCATACTCCAAGTGCCTTACCAGGACCACTTAAGGCATGGAAGTGCTACCATCTCGGTTACCCGAGGCAATGATAATCATAAGACAATAATGAAACGTACTTTAAAATTAAATATAATTTAATTGATTACAACCCAACTACAAAACTGATAAAAGAAATACAAGATTCTCAGACGGTCTACTGCTAAAACTATCAAAGCTATAAAACATCGTCTGACACAGCGGAAGACTTCTAACTGCCACGTGATGACTCATCCCAGCTATCTCATACGCGTCATATCATACCTACTCAATAACTGCTCACCACCCCCGAATGGATCACCACAGTTTTTAAAACAATTAAACGGGGTCAGTACTAATCACGCAATTTATATAACCAACAACACAGTAAACAAGCAGATCAAACGGTCACACACACAATCACACCCACTCCAATCAATCTCCGTCACCTACTGTCCACTGGACCAGCCTTGCCAGTGGGGTACCGCAGCCGTACCCACCAAATCCCCGCTCATCATACCGAGCGATAACCCTGTCCCATTAATGTGCACATCCCCTCCCGTGGCGGGTTCCACGGAGGGCGAAACTAGGGCGTGAAGCCACTCCCGCAAGTGACTCCACTCAGCCGAGAACGCATCTCGAGAACCAGAGACAAACAATCACAACCATCAACAGCAATCAATTAACAACCGTCATAAAACCAATACGATAATAATCAGCAATTACACAACACCAACAATGCATTATGGGACTAATACTGAGTAGGGAAACCCTACCTGGAAAGCAACACAATCATCAGACGATCTAGCAGCTGTCTCAAAACCTTTCCTCTACGAACTCTTCTCCTATACACATAATCATACAATCACCACCACATCAACATAAATATAGAAAACCCCCAATCCCAAAATTAGGATTTAACCAACTTTGACGAAATACTATAAAAACGGTACGTAGATCTTACCCTCGACGCAAGGGTCGTAACGGTATAAAGAAAGGTAAAATCCGACCTTCCAAGCTCCGGGATTTGCCAACAATGCGATTGATGCGAATAACGTAGTTTGATTTCTCTTTTGAAAGTAATTAGGTTGTAAAAGTGTTTAAAGAAAAGTGACGGAAGTAATTATATACTTAATCGCATTATTAACAAAACCCGAGAAATCATCCCCCGTAAACCGGCTACTCGATCGAGTAGCTGAGGTACTCGATCGAGTGCCCCCTTACTCGATCGAGTATCTACGTTACTCGATCGAGTACTCAACAGGTCAGAAACTGTTTTAAAAACGCAACTCACCCTTACTCGACAGAGTAAGGCCTACTCGATAGAGTACCCAGAGACTCATAAAACCGTAGTATTACACAAGTATCTGGTTCAGCGGTTACCTTTAAAACATGGCCAAATACAACAAACAAGTACCTGACTCAGAGGTTACCTTTAAAACATGTCCGAAGTACAACAAACAAGTATCTGGCTCAGCGGTTACCTTTAAAACATGGCCAAATACAACAAACAAGTGCCCGACTCAGAGGTTACCTTTAAAACATGTCTGAGTCACAATAAACAAGTATCTGGCTCAGCGGTTACCTTTAAAATATGGCCAAATACAACAAACAAGTGCCCGACTCAGAGGTTACCTTTAAAACATGTCCGAGGCACAACAAACAAGTATCTGGCTCAGCGGTTACCTTTAAAACATGGTCAAATACAACAAACAAGTACAACAAAACAAGCACATAGAACGGGATTATTAATGTCACATTCATACTTATGGCTTGCATCTCACCATAAGTACGGATGGGAACATCAATCCCGACGACCTTATCGTAACTAGAGGGCCTATGGCTCACCCCTAGTATCCGATAGGACCGTGACTCAGGGACGGGATAATTAATGTCACATTCATACTTATGGTCTGCATCACCATAAGTACGGATGGGAACATCACTCTCGACGTTCATACCGCAACTAGAGGGCCTCTGGCTCACCCCTAGTATCTGGTAGAACCAAGACTCACACAACCGAACAATACTAGACATTATCTAGAGTACGACCCACTACAAATAATTACTTATAATAAATATCTCATACATGTATTATATTAATAATTATTCCATTTTATGATTTAACATGCCGGTTAAATAAAGTATAATAAGCGATAATGAATAATTTACGTTATATGAAATATACAGAATAAGATGTGACCAAGCCCAACTAAATTAATAAGACAATCTCAATTAAATTAGCAATGCAAGACCAAATAAATAAATATGAGGAGTCCAATTAGATTAACAAGTCAAGCCCAAATGAATAAATGTGTAAAAGAGCGATATTAACGAATTACGTTATATAAAATACGAGATGGATATATTTAATTATATTTTAAATAAACCAAACTAGTGCCAAAACAATTTATAAAAACGACTCAAAGAACCATTTGGGCAGCCCAAAAACACGACCGAACAATAGCCATACCCGACCTCACAACCAGCCACTTACGCAGCCCATAGCCCTCGCCAAAACGGCCCTCACAACCACCCAGCTATTCCCACCACCACCCACATATTCAACACGAAATTCCTGCCCCAAAAACGTGTAACTACAGTCCATAAATTCTACCACCAAGCATGACGAAAACAGTCCCGAAGCTACATAAAACACCCACGATGGTAGCTCTTGTCCCTGGCCAAAACAGAGTACCAATCGTCCCATACGACTCTATTTTCCGCAAAAAAACAGTCCCATGTCTAGTGATATTAAGACAACGCTTGAGACAAAAATTAAGACGGAGATACTCACGTATGAAGTAAGCTCAAAACAGACTCGAGGGATCACAAAAATAACCGTTCCAACTCCAGCCCAATTAATCCTCATTACCACTGTCCCAAAGCAGTCCTAAGGCTGCGATAAAACCGTTCTAAACAGAGGGAAAATATGCTTCAACCTACTCCATTCCTACCCATAAAGCGGACCAAGGTCGAGCTAAACTAGGATCCCATTTGCGACGGGTTTAAGACGAAAGTTCCCAATTAGTAATAAGCAACTCAAAATCAGTCCCAAAAGATTACCCTACCCGTCCCAAGACTGAACTCAAGCAGCCACTTTCACAAGTCCAAGTGAGCCCTAAACCAAGGTCAAGCGAACAGAGCTCAGGACGAAATTTCAGACTCAAAACAACCCATTTCAGACATTAATTTAAGACGAAAATTTCCATAGAAGAAAGAAAAGAGTAAAGAGTCCAACTTTATCACTCGAGGGCACAAACAATGACATATAAGACGGAAATTCCGACATTTATCGAGTAACCTATCACCGTTACCTTTAACTTCACGAATTTCCGAGTAAACGTCCAAAAGCATGAGCCTTTCTTCAGTCTTCAGCTAAAGGAGGAAAAACGAGTCGATTAAGACAAGAAATCGAGTTGTCATTTAAGACGGCATTTTCAAAACCTCAACAAAGTCGAAGCTTTCTTACCTTAAAAGAATGAGGATGGAAAGAGGAAGCCAATGGTGCAAAAATAATGGAGTTTGGTTGAGAAATAAGGGAGAAAATGGAGGTTGAAGGTCGATGGAAATGGAAATGGTTGTTGGTTGTTGCTGTTGTTTTGTTGTTTGCAGAGAGATAAGGACGAAGGAGGAAGGGAAATTGCAGGGGGGTGTGGGGTTTTTGCGGGTGGACAAAAGCAACAAAAACAATAAATAATAATAATAATAATAATAATAATAATAATATATAATGATATATATATACATATATATATATATATATATACATATACATATATATATATACATATATATATATATATATATATATATATATATATACATATATATATATATATATAAGTATAAAAGTAGAGTATAGGTAGGTGAATGTGTTGTTGGTTTTTGGTTGGTCCGGACTAAAGTAGGTACAAAATGAAATGTGACGGTCTAAGGTTTAGACGGAAATTAAGACGGAGATTATTATTATTATTATTACTGTCAGTATTATTACTGTCCGACTAAAAATATGTATACATCTATTCTTATATAAATTATGCCTCAAGAATATAATTTAATAATACGTATGTTTATAAAAATGAGCTTTTATATAATACGTTTATAAAAATCGTGGTTGACATAAAATTAATTAAATTGGATAATTCAAAAAAATATATAATAAGGCGATTAAACGGTTTAATAAATTTTAGATGTCAAAAAGAGAAATTCGCGGGTGTTACAATCACCCCATCTTTTAAAAAGTTTCGTCTTCGAAACTTGAAAATAGAAATGTAATGTCATATAGAAATAAAATCGGAATTTTGAAATCGGTAACCAAAACATTAAAAGGTTACTTATCGTAAGAATCAAAATTCCTTCAAAAGCTTCAAATAAAATTTTCCGACAGAACCAAGTCGAAAGGCAAATCATTTGTATAAATCAGAATGAAAACACTTTCAAAAACATTAACGGAGAGTTTTCAAAAGTGTAAGTCTCATTCATGGAACGAAATTGCTCTTGTCGTGCACACAAGAACGCTAACTTTCCAAGTCAAAGACAAATTTAAAACGAAATCAATTCGCCGACAAGCATAGGACAAGTTATCAAACGTCTCCAATAACGAGTTCTAACATCCGGTCAACGTCAAAATCAAAAGAAAAGGTAATTCAGTCAAATTTTCTTTTGCAAAAGCCAAAGTAGAGATAAAGGTTTCACTTTTAAACTCAAAAGAAAGTCAAATTACTGAAAATATAACATTAAACTTTGACAAAGGAATCGTAATTATGGCTATTTTCTCTGATTATGTGGAGCAAATTATGGAGGTGTTTATGGATGACTTCTCGGTGGTTGGCGCTACTTTTGACGATTGGTTGATAAACCTTGAAAAAATACTAAATCGGTGCCGAGAAGCTCATCTTGTGCTAAATTGGGAGAAGTGTCATTTTATGGTACAAGAGGGGGTTGTCTTAGGACATATTGTGTCTAATCGTGGCATTGAGGTAGATAAAGCAAAAATTGAGGTGATTGAGAATCTACCACCTCCTCTCAATGTGAAAGGGGTAAGGAGTTTTCTTGGACATGCAGGATTTTATCGTCGCTTTATCAAAGATTTCTCTAAAATTGCCCGTCCTTTGACCGAGCTTTTAGCTAAAGATACCCCATTTTTGTTCACTGATGTTTGTCTTGAAGCTTTTAACAGGTTTAAAAAAGCTTTAATTAGCGCCCCGATTCTTCAGCCACTGGATTGGAGCTTACCATTCGAGCTAATGTGTGATGCGAGTGATCATGCAATAGGAGCGGTACTGGGGCAAAGATATGATGGTAAGCTACATGCCATCTATTATGCGAGCAAGACTCTTGATGCAGCGCAGGCTAATTACACCACCACAGAGAAGGAGTTGTTGGCTGTGGTATTTTCTATTGAGAAGTTCCGATCTTATATAGTAGGATCTAAAGTTATTGTGCACACTGATCACGCAGCACTTAAGTATCTTTTGAGCAAGAAAGATGCTAAACCTGATCGATTACTGGATTCTTTTCGCAAGAATTTGATATGGAGATTAAAGATAAAAAGGGTGCTGATAATTTAGTAGCTGATCACCTATCTCGTCTGGTTCAAGAAGGCCCTTCTGATGGCCTTCCAATTGATGATTCATTTCCTGACGATCAGTTATTCGATATTGCTATTGTTAATACTCCATGGTTTGCTGACATTGTGAATTATTTGGCATCAGGAGTTACACCCCATGGGTATGATTCCCACCAAAGGAAGAAATTCTTTAGTGATGTCAAGCATTATTATTGGGATGACCCCTTTCTCTACAAGTCTTGTGTTGATGGTATTATCCGACAATGTGTGCCAAATGAAGAGGCTAATTCCATTATCTCCCATTGTCATGATTTGCCATGTGGTGGTCATGCTAGTACCACCAAAACTGCAGCTAAAGTCCTTCAATGTGGCTTCTATTGGCCAACCTTATTCAAGGATGTTGCAACATATGTGAAGGGGTGTGATAGATGTCAACGGACAGGAAACATTTCTAGGAGGAATGAAATGCCTCTAAACTTTATTCTTGAGCTTGAGATATTTGATGTATGGGGCATTGATTTTCAAGGTCCGTTCCCGTCCTCCTTCGGAAACAAATACATTCTAGTAGCTGTGGATTATGTATCAAAATGGGTCGAAGCTATCGCCTCCCCTACAAATGATGCTGGAGTTGTATCTAAATTCCTTAAGAAGGTTATCTTCCCCCGTTTTGGTGTCCCTAGAGTTCTTATTAGTCATGGTGGGAGCCATTTTATTGAGAAGAAATTTGAAGCCTTGTTAAAGAAATATGGGGTTCAACACCGACAAGGACTTGGCTACCATCCTCAAACTAGTGGACAAGTTGAAATTTCCAATCAGGAGATAAAATCTATCCTAGAGAAGACAGTTGCTAGTTCTCGCAAAGATTGGTCTATCAAGCTAGATGATGCACTATGGGCTTATCGTACTGCTTTTAAAACACCAATTGGAACCTCCCCATTTCGATTGGTGTATGGTAAAGCATGTCATTTACCAGTTGAGTTAGAACATAGAGCATACTGGGCCATCAAAGCCCTTAACTATGGCTATAAAAGTGCTGGAGAGTGTCGTCTTTTGCAATTAAATGAGCTTTATGAGATTCGACTTGAATCTTACAAGAATGCTCGTATTTATAAAGAGAAGACTAAAAGATGGCACGACAAGCGCATTTTAAGGCAAGAATTCCATGAAGGGGATTTAGTTCTTATTTTTAATTATAGGTTGAAAATATTTCCGGGTAAGCTTCGTTCTCGATGGTCTGGGCCATTCCGTGTCACTAAGGTATTTCCATATGGAGCAGTTGAATTATTTGATGAAGCTAAAGACTGCTTCAAGGTTAATGGTCAGCGCCTTAAGCACTATATTACTGGTGAATCTATTCATGAGAAAGTAATCTTCACGCTTTCTATCATTCCACCTGCGAATTAATCTACAAAGGAGTCAGGCTCGTGACGTTAAACAAGCGCTGCATGGGAGGCAACCCATGAATCTTTATTGAAAAAAAAACAAAAAAATTATAAATAAAAAGAACTAATCAGTACAAGCTAAATTGTACAGGTCACGCTCGTGCTCAAATTTCATGCGACAATGCCTGGTGAGCTCGTTTCCTTTCCCTAATCATTTGATATTCTTTAATTTCATACATTTAGGACAATGCTTGGTTTAAGCATGGGGGAGGGTAATTGTATTGATTAAGTTTTTAAATTAGCTTACATTTCTTTGATTTATTTTTCATAGAAAAACACAAAAAAAATATAGAATTGAAAAAAAAAACACACACAAAATGCAATTGATTTGTGGCTCGTCTTGTGGATGTTGAGCATAATTTGATCAAGTTATTATCTTCAAATTTACAATGATTTTTCATTTTTGATCACATGAGGTAAGCAAGACAGCTTCGCCCTTGAAAGTCTGATAGAGTTTTTGTTTTGTGCTTTTCTTGTGACACTGAAAGCGGTAAGATGGTTTGAGTAGACTTGTGACAATATAACCATGTGACCAAAAGCTGTGAGATTACATAGCCAAATAAGATTGGGACATCCATGCCAATCTAATTCTTTCTTGAGTGGTTTAGGATTAGTACTTGCCATTAGGATTGCATGAATGATAGAGGCATTCATTTGTTTATAAGCTACATGAGCCAAAAAGCCGTCCCGAATTTAATATTTCCTATTTGCAACCCCTTTGAGCCTTTAGCCTTATTTCTTTGTTAACCCAACATTACAAGTCGTTTTCGTACATTATCCTACCCTAGTAAGGGTTAGTGAAGTGTTTGTTTTTCTCGGTTTGAGTAAGGCTATGATACAAGCGAAGCATGGGGGAGTAACTGATGGTAATTTGGTGAACATTGATATATGAAATGGGTTGATGGTTGTTTGAAGAAAAAAACGGAAAAAGAAAAAAAAAATTGAAAAAGACCAAAGTAAATGAAAAAAAAAAGGTTATAGTTGTTAATAAATGGGGTTCGAGTTTTACTATTTATAAAGGTGTATGTTCTAAATCATGGAATTTGGTAAAAAAAAATTGGTGTTTGTTCTATATTTCATATGAAGAATAGTTGTTGGAGGTTTTTGTATCCATATTTCTGACCGAGATTTGACAAGTTCTTTGCTAACTCTTACTCTTAACACCACATTTCCAGAATAATCCACACCTTTAACCCCTAGCCCCGTTACAACCCATAAAAGTCCTCTTGACATGTAGTAGTCGGCAAGTTTAGGCTTAGTTTTATATGTGTGACCCGTGTCCTTATAACTTGGACACATGAGAGTAGTGATTTTCCGCGTTTACATTCCCTAAAGTGAGGGACCACTGGTTTGTCACTTGTCTAGATGGTTGGTGGTAAGATTGAAAGGTCACTTGGGCACATTACATAATATTTTGTTGGATTTGTTAGGGTGATTGATTTTGCGAACTAATTTGTGATCTTAAACTCTATTTCGAAATTAAAATGATTTTTGAACTTATTTTTAATTTCTTTTCGAAAACCTTGGTTGAATTATTGTTTTATCCCTTGACTTTTGCCACATTTGACCTTTTGTTGTGTATGAGTTATTTATGCCTCTGGAGTTTACTCGAGGACGAGTAAAGGTCTAGCATGGGGGAATTTGTTAAGCGTATAATTTACTATATTTTATATACTTATTTCCCATAATTTTATTTATATTTTCAGCATTATATTTTATTTTAATAATAAATTCCTTCTTAGAACATCTTACTGCGATTTATATAATTATTGTAGGAAGGAGCTATTTTAATGCTGATATTAGCTAAACAGCTAAACGAGGCGATGAATAAAAGACGATAAAATAAATAAGGACTTCAAGTTCAGATTCAAAACCTCCAAGTCCACAAAATAAAGACAAAGCAGCCCAAAATAAAATGAAAAGCCAAGAATTGAATAAAATGTTGACAAGGCCGCCATTTTACAAATCATGAAATAAATAAGCACAATTACAAAAGTTGAAGCATTGAAAATAAAGTGGTGAAACATTCAATTTGGTTGATGTTACATTGAATGATTTATGAGGAAAATGCATGCTAACATTTACATAGGTGAAGAGTTATTCTGATAAATACGACATGAAACATCTCAAATTAATTATTTAATTTATGAAACATTCATATTTTGAAGAAACTTCAAGCACTAATAGCATAAACTGTAGGAATAATTTTACATGTAATGTATTTACATTAATTAGTGATGTAAACGTACGTGTATTATTTAATTTAGAAACTCACATGATCACCTATATAAAGAAGGTGATTTACATTTGAAGGTAGAACACAACAATAAGCAATAAAATAATTAGTTTCATATTAAATTCTATTTTTTCTCTCATTATTCACATCAATTATCTTATTCATATTTTTATACTTTCATGCTATTATTTGACGACAAGCTCAAAGTTCTTAACTTGTCATTGCCATAGTTAATACTATATTTATCTCCCTTATTTATCTCTTTTATATTTGTTTTATTTATTTATTTAAATATGTTATCTTATATTATTAAAATTGTTATTTTAGTTATAATTATGGATCGTGAGTAGTCTTTTGTCTAGGGCTCGGTGGAGCCTTAATATGGATTGGTCAATGTTATAATTTTCTAAACATTATTTAATGGTTGTACTTAGGTTTGATAGGGTTGTGTTAAAGTATTAATTTATTGGTCATAATCTATATACGTAGCTCTTGAATAATACTACAATGCGAGTTGCGTTTAGTCTTTTTGAGTTAGCATATATATTATGAATTGAATATAATTAATAATTACTTAGTGTAAATTGCAATGAGAGTTGAATTTCCACGTAGAGAGCCCGAGTCAAAATTAGACCTCTCCTATGAGAATGGTGAGAGTGATAGTCGAGGCATTTTAATTTTGATCCTTAAAGCTCCTATATGAGTTATAAGACCCATGAGAATAGGATTATTTCACTATAGGAAGGCTTCTTATATCTCGAGAGAGAATAACAAGTATTGGTTTTAGTTTTCAAAATTAAAACCAGAAAATTAGTCTCACCTAAGTACACAATTAAATATGTTGTTCCTTCCAATAATCTATATTGATCAATCTATGTTAATGGTGATACCGTTGTCCTAGAGCTTTTTATTATTGAATTAATTTTATTATCCAATTATTATATGTTATTTTTATTCTGTCATACCTCGCACATACACAAATATTATTTTGACGTAGATAAATCAAATCTTAAATCGACTAGTACTCAACCTTCACTTCCCTGAGATCGACCCGTAAGTGCTACAACAGACACCGTTCACTTGCGGTAATTTATAACTGAACAGTGACTCAATCGAGTAGAGGCCACTCGATCGAGTAAGTTCCATACTCGATCGAGTATGGCGGGTACAACGATGATATATAAATCGTGAAGTCGTAAACCCAAATCAGTTTCTTTTTCTTTTCTCCCTAAACCTAATCGACGATACACCTTCTCCCTCACGACCTTTCAACCCTTTTGAGATTTCCTCACACTTGGAGACACCATAGGGACAGAGGCTTGAGTCGGGTCGCGGTCTTGTCGCCGGAATGCCAAGCATAGGTAAGTGATCATCATCATCCTTAGGTTTCTTTGTTTTTATGGTTGTTGGTAATAGGGGTTTTACTATTGGTTGTGATAGGTGTTGATGGAGGTTGTCTTGTCTTCATATGGATGTATACGATGGTGGCTGCTGATTGCTAAAGGTAGGTTTCCCTACTCAGCACTGTTGATTGGCTGTCATGTGTGGTGCATGGTATCTCTGATTGTGTAATAGTATTATTGTGTTTATGTGTGCGGGGTGCGTCCCTGGCTGAGTGGAGTCATTGTCGGGAATGGCTTCACGCCCTTGATTCGCCCCTTATGGTTCCCGTCACAAGGGGGATGTGCACATTAATGGACATGGGGTTATTCGCTCTATGGTTTTGAGCGGGGCTTAGGTGGTAAGGCTGCAGTCTCCACTGGTGGTGTGGAATATCTGTTGTGATGGATATTCTGGCAGGACTATACCTTCACGTTAGTCAGGTGATTGGCGGGTTATTGAAGTTGGAAGTGTATGCTTGTGTTGTACTATATTTTGCATGTTGTTCTTCAGTTACTGGCCTTGTGGGGTTTTATCTTTATTTCTTCTTGTTATGTGTCTGTGGTGATCCATTATGGTGAGCAGTCAGTCTTAGCAGGTGTTGTTGTATGGAGCTTGTCTAGGTGCGTTGGAGGGACGAGTCTTTCACCGAGTCTTGGCATGGATCGTCTCACCGTAAATGTTTTATTCATCAGTTGTAACTTTCTTTTGCTGAGTTTAAACTTGTAATAGTTCTTTTATTGACGTTTTGATATACAATTCCTCGGGCAACTGAGATAGTAATGACCGTATCCGCTAGGGAAGGTCTTGTTAAGGCTCCTTGGCAGATAGGGGTGTTATAATAATTCCCATAAAACCCCCAAAAGTTAGGGTTAAAACAAAAGAAAGAGAGAAGGTAGATCTTACTCACAAGGTGAAAGGAAGAAGAAGAAAGGGTAGAACATCTTCAAATCCAAGCTTAGAATCCATGGTGGAAGGTTTAGGAGAGTTTTAGAGAGAGGGGAGAGGGTTTTGAGGCTTTAGAAAGAAGGTGGGAATGATTTAGGGTTAGGTGAGACATAGACCTCGAGCATAGGTTATATCGCCTACTGATGAGCTGCACTCGGTCGAGTATTTTTCGTACTCGGCCGAATGTCCTTCACTCGGTTGAGTACTACTCGTACTCGGCTGAGTACCACTTACTCGGTCACTGCAAACTCACTAGGTCTAGTATAGGTTATACTTGGTCTACTGCACGGCAATGTCTTACTCACAAGTCGCCTTTTGACTAGCCTGAGAGTCCTCTCACGCATCCCAAGGCTCCTTTATAAGTCTTAAAAGATCTGGGTATTACACTCTCTCTATGCTATACTGGTTGTAGCTAGGGGTGTTAATGAGACGAGACAGCTCGCGAGCAACTCGAGATCGGCTCGCTCAAAGCTCGGCTCGTGCAAGCTCGACTCAGGCTCGGGCTCGGCTCGAAAGCTTAACGAGTCAAGCCGAGCAAACGCTATCTCGACTCGAAAAGTTTGCGAGCGGCTCGAACTTGTGTGATTAGATAAGGTATTGCTCATATGTAATAAAAATATTCTATCATGATTATATATTTGTATCACACATAGTAAATGTCTCACTGATTTGACAATTTTTTTTAGATATAATCTTCGAGCCTTCTTATTTAAAGTATCGGAAGAAAAAAAAAATCGAAAAATCATCAATTATATATAGGCTTGATTTGAGCTCGAGTTTGGCTCGAGCTCGCATTAAAACTCGCAAGGTTGATAACGAGCACATTTTTTTCAAGTTCAGGTAAGCTCAAAATCGGCTCGAGCTCGAGTTTAGGTTCTTGAGCACAAGCCGAGCAAGGCCAAACTCGAGCTCGGCCCGGCTCGTTAACGCCCCTAGTTGTAGCAGGTAATTTTAAATACTGAAAGTATAATAGAGCTCAAGTGTTCGATTCCCTATTTTTTTGTTGTTTGCCTGAATTTGATGAGACACTCACTCATTTAATATTTTTTCTTTTCTTCTTCGGTTAGTTTAAATTAATATTTTGGTTCCATTCTTACTTTTAATCTCTCTAATGTTTCTTATTCGTAAATTTTAAAAAATCATTTGTACGAATTTAACCAAATATAAACTATAGAGTGAGGCGATCTCATATTGTGAGACGATCTCTTTATGTAAATTAAAACTCATTCATTAGCATTAAAAAAAATTATCCGTGAGACCGTCATATTCTATAATTTGGGTTAACCAAAATATTCCAGTCGCCATTTAAAAACAAATCCGCCATTATTATTTTTTTGAAAGACCCAACGAGGGTTTAATGCATTAAATCGATGTCGACCAAAGCAACGTTAAGAATGTTCTCGGGTAGATCCTCGACCCATCTACACCTACCACGGTGCCAAGGACTCGCATGAACAAGACCATACGCGACCTTGTTACCATTTATATGCACAAAACTAAAGTTAATAATCAAAAACGTATTACAAAGCGCCAAAATATCCTCTTAAATTAAGCTAATATCGTCTCTTCCCGTCTTACGTTGCTTTAAGTCTTCAATTACACCTAAGCAATCACTTTAGATGATCACTTTAGAATGGCCCGCCATCTTCGCTTCTTGGAGTCCGATGAGAATCGCGTCCGCCTCCTCCATCTTCACATCTCACTCGATCATGCGCTGAGTCGTTGATACCTACAACATTTGCCTCGTCACTCCTATGAAAACAGCTCCACATCCAATCCCCACGCCTTCCACCACCGCCGCATCCACATTTATTTTGAGCAGCCCCTCATCCGGTCCCCGCCACCGAGCCCCCTCTCCCGTCACCTACTCCCCTCTGCTGGTGCCCTCTTCTTCCCGTTCTCCGTTTCTCCTCCTTCCCCCGACCTCCCCCTGCTCTTTCCGCTTCCTCCCTCCTTCATCCACCATTATAAGTAAGTAGCATTGTTAACTTTATCATTCAAGAAATGTTCATCTTCTAAAAAAAATTAGAAGAAAGAAGTGAGAAAAGAGAGAAAACCAAAAAATAAACCCCACTTCTTCCCTCCCTTAGTCACCATCTACCTTCAGCCGTCGCTCCTCTTCTCACCCCCACCACCACCACCGCCAGTGATGGTACCACCCCTTGGTTCATCATTGGCGGTGGGTGATCTTGTCACCGACGTTTCTTCTTTGTGAGTCCCTCCTTCCTCCAGCTTGGTGGCTGCCGTTTTCCAGAGGGGGAGATCCCCTCTGCCTCGCCCCTCCCTCGCCGCTCTCTGGCATGGTGTTCACACAAAATCGTGTTTATGGCCTTTGCATGTCACTGGTAAGTGATCCCTCTCCCCTCGCCCCTTCCCCCACTTACCGATGACATGGTCCGGCGTCATTCTTGCTTATTTGTAGGTGTCAAGCACGGTTTTTGTGTTGCATGAAACCTCTATGGCTTTTGTCTTGGTCTCTTTCCGCCATGGTGTTGTGAGTATAGGTTCGGGTATGCTTGGTAGTGGTTGTTATCTAAGTATATCTCGGTTTGTTATCACCTTTTATGTTCTTTAGCGTTCTTTCCTTGTTCATGTTTAGTACCTCCTTTTATCAAATAAAGGACTCCAATAGGGATGTTTTTGGGGCCGTCCTTTGATTGTTAAGGTTTTCTTGACCCTTAACCTACGGTCTTATGTTTTTATATTCAATAATCCTCACCGTTGTGGTTTTGTAATCAGTGGTGGTTTCGTGCTCCGACTTGTTGGAATAATAGCCTATATGAGGCGCTTAATGATGGCAAGCGTTCGGTTCGAGTTGGATTCGCCGTTGGACGCTGCACAATGGTATCTATGGACAGAAGATTGGTTGAGGGGAGTTCATTGCACATAATCGATTACTAGTTGGTTCTTTTGGTTCGTTGGTCATGTGTTCGTAGAGTCCGATCACTATGGTGTAGAAGGTTCCTCTCCATCGGAAGCAAGCTGTCTGACTTTGCATTCCACCCATTATTTCTACGTCCAAGTGGCGTAAGTGGACCTTGTTTTTGTCACTCTATCTTTCATATGTATCAATGGGTTTGCGAAGACACTAGCTATGTGGATGATGTGGGCGAATACGCTTGTGGCCAGTTCTTCGTACTCCACCAATTTGGTTGTTTTGGGCTAGACGCGGTTATCATATTGTAATAAAGTTAGTTTTACTCAATAATCTCGTCGTTTTACTCAATTATATATGTATGTACTAAGGGTTTCGTAACCTTAACATTATGGAATTTAATATTTTTATCGTTGTCCAAAAAAAAAAAAAAAAATTAACCAACCGTTACAAACATGTTACTATTAATGTTGGTTATTACAAACATGTTACTATTAATGATGCCTTTCATTACTCAATTTTTTTTTCCTTGTGGCCTTATTTTTTAAATTACTCATAGAAACAAGTTATGTAAATGGATTATGGGGAAGAAAGAGAGACAATTTATGTTTACATGAAACAAAATAATACGAGTACGATTAAAGTTTATGATTAAAATCAACATATTCATGTGCTTATTTTATATTCACATTATTAGAGATTTTGTATACTGCGTCTCCTCAGATATTAAGGGTCTCATATTTTCTTACGACTATAAAAAAAATCCAACATAATCATTTAAAGGACCTTCGCCTAATATTTGAACAGGGCCACAATCTTTCATTGGCTGCCCCTGATTATATATAGGCTCAATGTGAGCTCGGTTTAAAGCACGCAAACTTGATTGTAAACACATTTTTTTAAAGCTCAGATAACCTCAAAATCGACTCGAACTCGAGTTTTGCTTCATGAGCACATGCCGAGCAAGGTCAAGCTCGTGCTAGGCTCGACTCGTTAACACCCCTGAGTTTACACTAATATATACTCCCTCCACATCTTATTGTTCTACCCATTTGGCTTTTAGAGGTCAGCTTTTAGAAATTTTGACCATTAATAAAGTATATAATATAATATTTCATAACATGATATTTACATGGTTAACTTGTATAAAAAACTCTTTCAAAAAAATTATTTTCATCTCAAAAAAAATACATATAAATGGATAAAATGATGTCAAAGTACCGTCTAAGAGACCGTGTCTAAAGCAAATGGATAGAAAAATAAGAATTGGAGGGAGTATTTGTGTAAAACCAGAAAAGCTAGTGACAGTGAGAGATTCGAAACCGTGAGAAAGAAAAATGTGAGATAAGTACAACAGAAATGGGTCCATGTTATCAACGAATAGTCAGCTTAACAACACACCTCTCTCTCTCTCTCTCTCTTAGTTCGCCGTCGTCTTCAGGAGTTGTTTAGAGAGGGAAAGCTTGGACTTACAGCATCAACTCTTCCGGTCTTTCTCACTTTTCCCAGGTAGATTCACTATATTTTTATTATCATCAACTTATTTATTTATTTAATTTTGTTTCTCTTGTTATTTTTACGCGATTTGTACTGCTTTCATATGTCTGACCTAGATCTGCTTCTTCTTGTCAATTTAATCTTTTCATTTCATTTTCTGATTCATTATTCAATTCTAAATTTGCTTGCTTTACTTGTTAATTACTCCGTATTCTTGTTTAATGATATACTCCGTACTTGTCATGGTGCTGCTTCTGCTATTATTTAGCCAGAGAATAAGTTAATCCCTGTATGTGCAAACAGAAATTGTACAAGTTAGTCCCTCAGCGTTATAACGAATGTACAATTGTTTCAGCACAAATTCTCATTTGTGACGGGGCAATATCTATCACAACCTTGTAACAGATATACCCATCACGAGGGAGACTTACTGTTGTTTCAGTAGGGTTTGTTTTCGACGTAAGCTTGTCATTTTAGCTACTTTATTCTCTGACCTTTTTTAAGGTGATGACTGTCAAATGCTGCTATGGATGAGGACCCAATATTTTCTGTCTCGATGCAAGTGTCTAGTGTTCAATTCAGGGTATATTAGTTTGCGCATGTGGTGTTGACTGGCGCAAGTAAAGTTGATTAAGGTCCCGGGAACTTAGAGGGCCTCCTTTGTGTTTTCTTAAAACTGGATTTAGGAGTATCAGATGCAACATGGTGTCAACTGTCTGATATGGCTTGACAATTTTGTCAGAGTTTCATGTGTTAGACGAAGTGAAGTGCCGCACTAACATAGGGATTACCTATGAATGAGGTATCTTCATTTTGCTGCCCCTTGTTCTAGTTTTGTTTGCTTTGGAAGCATTTTTCTTGCGGAGGATGGGTAACCTTAGAAGTTGGAAAGGGAGGATGAATTTGTTGGCTGATTTTAGGTTTGTGAATCCGTTGGCTTTTCTGGTGTTGCTACACTTTTTAGCTCAAAGGTCTTCTGCTTCTCACGTTCTTCATATGATTATCGTGTAGGCACTTTGGTTGCATGATAGGTATGTGAGGAATTTGTCTGCCAACACTCAACAGGTATCAGTCATTCAGTTGTATTTTTTCCGAGATCTACATATTATCTTTTTGTGGCTCTCAGGTAATTAGCTGTAAACAAATTCTTGTTTGGTTATGAACTGTCTACTACTTTAAGTAATGCTGGGATAGCCAATTAAACACTTCACTATACTCTCAACAAGGACGCTACAAACATAGTTTAGGTCAGGTAGTTATCTGTTTGTGATTAATGTCAGAAGGATGTGGCACAAATGTAGATGAAAGCTATGGACTGCTCTGCCCATTCAATCATTTTTATTTGCTTTTGTTTTCCTTATCATCCCTCTTTTTTGTTTATTCAGGAGCATTCCTCAGTACAAGCTGATGTGGATACGGTCTACCTAGAAGAGAACATCTGTTGTATGTTTGGCTTTAAGCTGAAAGTTTTCGTTGCACAGAAATTGCTTACTTTCTCTTCAGAAGTTGCTTTTACTGGGACATATAATTGCGCTCTTGCTTCTGCAACTGAATATTTTGGAGATTAGAAGTTCCCTTGTTTATTCATCATCCCTATTACCAGCTTTTGGAACTGTTTCTTTTGGCTTCATTCACTCATTCCATTGTCCAACCTTCCTTCCATAAGGGCCAAACCTTTCTACCCAATCTATCTCCATATCCAAAATCTCCATGGACAACCCTCCGATCTATCGTCTACCTCCAGACACACTCCACTTGATTTTTCTCTCAATCCCACTCCGCCAAATCATAATCTGTCGATCTGTGTCAAAACCCTTCCATCAACTCCTCACTTCCCCTTCTTTCCTCTCCCTTCTGTCATCTCATTCATCACTTCCTCTCCTCGCCTTTCGCCCTCCCCACCACCGCCACTTGCGCCACCGCTACTCTCTCTCCTCTCATGGTCCCACCATTTCTTCTCTCCTTGCATTCGATCCCTCGGCCGACCGATGGCTGCGATTTGACCTCTCATTCCTTCCCTTCTCTTCTATGTCTCCTGTTACTTCCACCCTCGGCCTACTATACCTCTGGGCCAACTCACCAAACTTGCCCGAGACATCAAAATCACTGGTTGTCTGCAATCCCCTGACCCGATCTTACCGGATCTTGCCTCAGCTTGGGTCTGCCTGGTCAAAACATGGATCTGTCCTCTCTGGATCAGGAAACCGCATTGCTGTTCTCACCGAGCTAGCCACTTTGTATTTCAATGGTTCAGGTTCTGGGTTGAAGAATTGGATGAAGTTCTCATCGAACTTGCCATCAAAACCTCGGAGTCCGGTGATAGTGGCCAATAGTTTATACGCATTATGTGACGTGGGGTCCCCGTGGAGGAGTGTATGGAAGTTATTTACATGTAACTTGCCTATTTTAGAGGTGAATACAGCATCGCTAGGGTGGAGTAAGCTGGAAAAGGATGAGTGGGGGGATGTGTTTGACATCTTGAAAAGACCTAGGTTAGTCAAAGGAGTTGAGAACAAGGTTCTAATGGTTGGGGGTTTAAAATCTTCTTTTTCTTTGAATGCAGCATGCTCAACCATTTTAATACTTAGGTTGGATTTGGAGACATTAGAATGGTATGAGGCAGGACGTATGCCGGTAGATATGTACAAGTGCTTTCAGGAGAGTAGTAAGTTTAAGGTGTTTGGAAGTGGAGACAAGGTGTGTTTCTCGGCAAAAAGGGTGGGTAAGTTGGCATTGTGGGATTGTGGAGAGTGGAGATGGATCGATGGTGCCCCTGGCTTTGGGGATGGGTTGTACCGTGGGTTCATGTTCGATGCTCGTCTTGATGTGATGCCTTGATCTGCATCATGGCTAAGGGTGAGACTACTTATCAATCATTACCCGAGCTGAATAAAGCACAAGGGGCATGTGTTAATAATCATTGGCCATTTTTTTTTTATTATGATTGCAAGAATTTGAGTGTGTTGTGTTGTAATTTTCATAATCGCTAAAATTTGTGGCTCTGGCTAAAAGACTGAAGAGTGAAGACCATTGTTAAAAGTGTTTTTTTTATATAACCCCCTAATATGTACTAAAGTTTACAAATAACCCCCTAATATGTCATTTTTTGCTAATAACCACCATTATTCGAACTTAACTAACAAACTTACCACCAAATATTGATTACGTTGAAGAGTTAAACCCGACCTATTTACGATTGTACGACTTAAACTTAAGTAAACTACCCAAACTACCCTTTATTAGTAGTACTACCTTCCTACCCTCCATCAATTAAACGTCAAAAGCACACCCAAATATCCCCAAATTAATTGAAATTACTGTTCTTCTATCACTACTTCTTCCCTGATGAACCTTCGCAAGAAATTCATGACTTTTTCAATTGATTGGAGATGAATTACAGTTAGGGTTTATGAGAGGTTGAGACAGTGTGGAGAGGTGATCGTCGGGGAATTATGATTAGCAGTAAATAATGCGACAGCGAGTTCAAGATCCCAATTGTGAGCGGATAAGATATCGTTGCATAAACCCTATCTTCTAAACCAGTAATTGTTTGGAGTAGGCGACTTCATCCTGTGCATCCATCATCTCTTCTTTTCTATCTGTTCAGAGTTACCACAACTGTGTATGTAGTATGTATGTTTGAATAACAATAAGAATGAGGAGGTGGTTCTATGGAGTAAATCTATGATTAGGATGATTTGTGACGACCGGATTTTTGGCTGGTATCACTGTTTTGTCTTTTGATTTTGGTGATGTAATCTTGGAACATTAATGATGATTAATCGATCAAACATGAAATATTCAAAGGCCACTAAGCTTTTACGGGCTCATTTTTAGCCATATACCTCGTTATCGGCGAAAGTAGCAATTGACCCCCATAACTTTGTCTAATCATGAGATTAAGCCCTTTAAGTTTCAAATGGAGTAATTAAGCCCCATTAGTTTGACAAAAAGTGTAATTAAACCCCATTAGTTTGCCAAAAAGTGTAATCCAACCCCTTATCCAAAATATCATGAGAAATTGAATATCTCATACTACAAAACAAATACTTAAGCTAAAATATAATCAGATATATATTTTAATTTAAAATTGATAGTTTCGAAAAAAAAATTAATAAATAATGTAAAAAAATATATTTGAAACTAATTCACAACATATAATTTTTTATAAAAAAACTAATTCTTTAAAAATGTCTTTCTTTTGTAAATAATGAGTGTTTCTTCTAAATTTTTTAGCAATTCTCAAAAATTGTATAAAAAAACAGGAATAATTAAATTTGCTAAAACTCGAAACCCCCTTATAATAAACTTTCTTTCGACTACAAAAGTGTTTCTTTTTTGGTTTAACTATTTTGGAAAAAAAATAACGATCTTTCTATGAAAAATATATATTAAAAAAAAAAAGTTGACGGTATAAAACATAAATAACATGCAAAATATATATATAGAATTTTTTTCAGAGGTTTTACAATTTTCATTTTATTTTCTAAATTTTTAGCATTTTCTCCAAGATATGATTTTTTTTCTAAATAATATTATAATTTTGTTATTTGTATTATTTTCCGTAATTTGATTATGTAGTAGGTTAAAAATTTGTATTTGTAGTATGAGATATCAATTTCTCATGAGATTTTGGGTAGGGGGTTGATTTCACTTTGTATCTAAGTTAAGGGGCTTAATCACTCAAATTAAAACTTAAGGGGCTTAATCTCACTATTAGGCAAAGTTATGGGGGTCAATTACTACTTTCGCGCCTAAATATCACAATAAGAAATTAAATGGCCTTTGCATGAACTCAATGGAATTTCAATTGATTGTAGATGAATTAAAATTAGGGTTTATGAGAGGTTGATTTGGATATCTGGGGATGTCATTTGGTGGTGAGTATTAATGAAGGGTAGTTTGGGTAGTTTACTTATGTTTAAATCGTAGAGTCCGTAAATAGATCGGGTTTAAATAAAATCGTCAACGTAATCAATATTTGGTGGTAAATTTGTTAGTTAAGCTTGAATAATGGTAGTTATTAGTAAAAAGTGACATATTAGAGGGTTATTTGTAAACTTTAGTACATATTAGGGGGTTATATACAAGAAACTCTTGTTAAAATGTCTCTTTTTTTTCCCTTTTTTTGTATTCCAAGTAATTAAATGGACCAACGAATCAAGTGTTCGTCCCATCAGTTTGTATTGCAGACATGAACGTCGTATTTTGGTTTTAATGTATTAACCCCCAACAATTAGTCTAGCTATAGACGGGCATGTCTGTCTATTGCTATAGACGGGTCAAATACAATGAAAGTGGTGACATTTTTTGCCCCGTCCACCCTACCTAGGAACCCGTATTTGGCCCGTCTTTCATTATAGACGAGTAGTGTCCGTTTATAATGAGAATTTGTGAACCCAAAAATTAGTAAGAGGTAAAAGATGTATAAATGTTGGGGCCTTCTGCTAGTCGAGATTATCTTACACCTTTCTTAAAAGTGTGAGCACTATGTTACTATTCACTAATGAATAGTAACTTGTATAATGAATAGTGTCACAAGTTGGGTTGGGCTGCTTTGTGCGGATTAGTCTTTGGACCTCACTGATTTGGACTCTATTGTCAATCCCCCCGTTCATTCCTCTCAAGTCTTATCCATGCCTTCTATTCTCTAATCCTCTCACGTGCTAATCACTGCCTCTCCTCATTTATCATCCACCACTCATTGAGTCATTTCCTGCTCTCTCCTCCGCTTTTTCCCCAACCACACAGACCTCCACCTTTTCCCTTCACTTTCACTCTCACAACCTCTACTGAATTTTGTGACCTCAACCATGCAAGCGGAGACATCAGAATCAATATCGGAAGACAGGGTATCAGCGATGACGGTTTCAGGTTAACTCTCTTGTTTTTATTTTGCGAGTATCCATTGTCATCCATTTCCTTGATTTTATTTTGGGTTTGTGTTAGGGTTTAGACTCTTGATCTGAAGATTTAATGCTATTTTTTTCAGGTTTTAATTTAATTTTTTTCATTTAGGTGTGATTTATTAATTTGGATGTATTTTGGGTGGATTTTAAGGTATGTTAAAAAGAGATTAATAAAATATACTTGATCAATTTGATTATTACTAAGCTAATTGTCCTAACATGCGTGATTGCATATGGTAGATTGCTTGGATTGCAACCAGCTTAGCAAGATCAATTTCATCATTCGACCTCACAGGTATGACCGTATGACGCCATCTTCAATTAGCCTTTCAATTTTTAATTATTTATTTTTGTTTCAGTTTAATCGGATGGACTTCACTGCACTGTTTGTTTGCTCTTAGTTGCTTTGCTTGCTCTTAACCACGCCTCGTTCGGTTGTTCCACCATTGCTGAGGTTGAGAGGGTCCAATTTGAGCATTAAACTAAATTACACATAAATTTGCTCTGTTTTCTGTAAGCTATAGTGTCACATTAGATAATTTAACCCAGCTTAATTTCCCCTCTTTGCGTTATTAATTAAATCATCTATCTTGATCATGAAGCCAATTCATTTTTAGTGAGAGTAAAGATTGTGACTCAATTTGTCCCTCACTTTTTTGAAATTTTCGGTTGGTTCTTTTTATTATCGTTTTTGGTTGATCAAGTTGGACATGGAATTGTAGCTAGGTTTATGTATCAGTATCATGTTGTGACCTGTGTTACTCCGACATTCCATTTTAGTCATGTGTCTAACACGTCATGACAATGCAACACTTCCTTGTCGACCAAAAAACTAAAAGCTTCACATAAATAACTGTATCCGACATTCTAACACTGTGGCGTGCCTTGCAGTTGAGTCGATCCAGAATATCATAGATTGTGACTGAATGTGTCAGACAGTAAATACTAGAATTACTTATTTTCTTCGCAATTTGATGGTTGATGGTTGATGGCTGATGGTTGGACTTGTACATACCTGTTACTGCTGTTATTATCATAATGGTCATTGTAGACGATCTTTCTTAGTCCGATTGCAACATGGTGCTTCTTTTTTGAAACTCTTATCAATTTTATAATTTCCATTTATGAGGATGCAGAATAGGAGATATACACTTCTTTTGTTCTTAATTATAATAATGGTATAAAGCAAAATGGTTCATCGAAGTATTGTTTACCTTTTTACTATAATCTACTCAATAGTAGTCATTTGACGCAATTCTCACTGAAATATTCAATTTGGGTCTTTTGGAAACAACATATGTACTGCTAATACAGGCATGCATATGCTACGTTAATTTGACTGATCGACCCTTTCCTTATTCCTCCATTTACAAGTCATTGTATTAATCATAATATCGCCATTGTTGTATGTTGGTAGTGAAAGATCGTCTTAACATGGCTTGTTACTACACAAAGTAACCTAAGTCCTAACTCTTTATATATGTTGTCTCTGATAGTCTTATCGTCGTGTGATTTGTTATTGTTGATGCTGTTTTTCTATAGCATACTGTATAATATAAAATAGAACCGAAGGTTAATAGAATCCATATAACTAACTACTAAACGTGTAGCAGGCATTTTTTTGGCGCCATGAGAAAATAAGTGTTTCTATAGGCATCGGGTATCGTTGATATTAGGAATAGACTAATGTGCGGTTAAGACCTCGAGTCATGGACCGATGTCACATATGAACAAGGTTTAGTACTCGTCTATTTCGAAACCGCATTATAAATACCATTACACTGAAGACCAACTTATACAATTATACTCCATGATGACTATGAAAGTAAGAGTACATCATAAGCTATAGGAAAGTTGGTCCATACGTCAAAAGTCAAAACAAGTTGATAAAAACATGTTCCCCTTCCATTAATTGGTAAATTTGGTATGGTTGAATATGGGGTCACTGTACGGAGTAGAAAGCTGGGGTATACACCTGAATAGTTGCAAATATATATAGTAACATGTGTATTCTACCTTTCTTTGTCATAGTTTCCAAATTTTGTCAAGCAGCCATGAGTAGAGGTGGAAGTTCTGGAGGTGGACAAAGCTCTTTAGGCTTCCTGTTTAGCTCTCAAGGAGGACAGCTGGTTAAGGAACCTCCTCCGTGGCCCTCAAAAATTATCGATCCACCATATGGTATCGACAAAGGTGAAGATGAAATTGCGACATCCAACCCCAAACAAGAACCCAATATCAACAATTATCATAGAGCCAATGGCCAAAACTCGAGGAATTTCATTACTGTGAGTCTTTATTTCAATTGTTTACATTTATGTACATCTTGGTATTAGATTTCGGTGTGACACTTTATTTTGGAATTGGTTTGTTCATTCGTTGCCATAATATAATTGAAAACATAATTAAAGAACATGAATTTAAGAGAGAAATGTTTTATTTATAATAAAGAGCACAAACTACAAATACAGCTAGCCGATGACATACAGAGTATTCCATATATAATAATCTCTAAACGGAGGCATTTACACTGAAGCAAAAATGATCCTAAATCTCCACCCTTTGTCACGTGCCTCTGCAGGTTTTATTCTTGATACATTTCCTTTCAGGGGTTTAGTGATGTAAATATCAGCTCAAAACCATATAGGAAGTTTTTGGAAGTGATTCTTATTCTTCACTGTGGCCAGAGGCTCAGAGCTGCAGCCTGGAGTGAGGATGGACTCGACAGGTATTAAGAGAACATGTGTGCTTTCATAAGTCCCCTTGTTTTTCGCATGTCTTTTTAAAACACGAAAACATTGTAGATACGTTGGTTAGAAACAACAGGTTGAATTTTCTGTCAAAATCTGATCTTATGCTGACAAGGTTTTTGCCGTTTTCTTTGGCTTTTTTCTTTTCTTTTTATTATTATTATTGTTGTTGTTGTTGTTGTTGCTGTTGCTATTGCTGTTGTTGTTATAGACCACCAGGTTGTTGAAATTAATACCTGATTTCTTTGTTTGGTATTACTCTCATCTCTTCGAGTCAAGCAAAGTTGCTATATAAAGGAACAGATTTGTACCTTTAGTCTTGTGAATCATGCCTTCACGATTCCATTGGCCGACTTTCTGGTTTGAGAGAGAGAGATGTCATCACACAATGGCTTTACCCAATTCCTAAAGCATGGAGATCCACATCAAAAGGATTTCCAAAGCTGCAAGGTTAGTCACATCTGCAAATTTATCTGGGAAGAACTTGAGATCTGCGGCCACTCATTGATCTGTAATTTATTACTCTCTCCTATTCACTATATTCTTCCCCTTTACTTTTTACCCAAGAAATAAGGAAGTGAATTTGGACCACACAAAATACACTACCCCACATGCCATTGAATTTGGACCACACAAATCAACCCAAAAAAGGAAATAGGGAAGAAAACCCGAATAACCGAATAAGGAAATAGGAACGAAAACCCTGAATAGGAGGGAGTATAATAATGTTCATTCGACAACTATGTTAGACATATCTACAAGTTTGTAACACGAGTATGTGTCTGTGTGTCATACCCGGCTATTTACTTGAATTTTGGCAATTAGTTACTCCAAATATGCCACCAAATTCGACACTGACATTAGTATCTCCATGTGTCGAACTCGGCTTCTAAATTTCAAGACACAGGAACGTTGTCCTAAAATAAGGGTACACTCCAATGTCCACTATTCTTTTATTTCAAAGTTTTACTTTAGAGTGAAGTTGAGGACTGTAAGAGTGCAACACCGTGGTCTGTTTTCTCCGGACATGCCACTCCAATGTCCGCAACTAAAGAGCATCTTTCATGATTTAGGAGCATCTTTCATGATGGAGTTGACACAGTTTAGACGTGTTTTACATAACTAAAGAGGAATAGAATTAACCACTTACCAGCTTATGATTAATTTGATGGAAAATCTTGTTTAGAGACTATTTTACACTTTAGATTTATTCATGACAATCTACTAGCATACACTGTACGCAGTAAATATTACAGTCACCTTGTAAACTGTCTTAAGTAGAAGATCGGTGAATAACGACGAACAGAGCAACACGCATCATTAGTGAATATCAAAAGTAAACTCATTTTAGGGTAAATCTTGTAAAAGATAAGACAAGCAACATTCTTTTTATAAATAATTTGCAATTACATTATTAAATACATGTTTCAGGTTGAAATTATCATCTAGAATTGAAAGAAAGATATTAATTTGAAAGGTTATAGCATTAGGAATGAAATAATTAGGTTTAGAGTTTTTTTTTGTTAGGGGTATGATAATGGAAAGACTCGTGCAAAAAGTATTGCGTTAAGTAAAATTCGTACTGCGAAAATAAATTACGTTTTTTTTAAGAATAACGCACGAGATATATAATTAATGTAGTATTTTTTTAGGCATTGACTGGAATGGAAATCGTAGTCTTTTTAAAAGTCATCATTATAAGAAAACGAGTATGCTGTCTATAATAACATAAAAGGAGCTGAACTTTTCAAAACTGAATTTATAGGAGTTTAACTGAATTTATTGGTTGTATATACAAAATGTTCAAACATGTTCAATGTTGTTAAACTTTGTCATAATGGTTTGAGCTTTATTAACAAAATTTCCAAGCTAAATTACAAAGCTATTGAGCTGAAAAGAATAATTCTTAAGATCGATAAATTTGTAAGAAGGAAAGGGGAAGGATATATAATAAAAATGGAAGCGGATTGAGGGAAGAGGCTCATGTAAAAGAGAATGACGAGGAAGGAGGCGGAAGGGAAAGAAAGAGAAAAGGAGAGACAATGAGGGAGAAAATGATATGGTTTGCTTGGTTTTGTTTAAAATGACGGGAAAAGGGGGGATGAGAGATAATTTGCGCTTGATTTTAGGCAGATTAAGATTGATAGAGGTAGCTGGTGGGATAAAAGAAATGAGACCGTGTGTGCGTTGTTTGGTTCAGATTGAGAGTGAAGGAGGGTGAGGAGAAGGAGACTGTATAAGCAGTTGAAGGAGGAGGAAGCATAGGAAGATGAGGAGAAGGAGGATATTGGACACAATAAGAGAAAAGGAAATGGAAGTACGAGGAGGACATAATGTTTGGAAACACAATAACTTCAACATAATTCAAAGTGGGTTTTTTCACAACTTTTCAGAAAGTTCTATAAGATTGAAAGTGAAGGAGGGGAGGGGAAGTAAGACAATGGATAAAGTAAGAGAAAAGGAAATGAATAAAGTACGAGAAGAAGATAATGTTCGGAAATCCATTAACTTTCGCACGATTCAATGTAAGGTTTTCATAAGTTTTTGGAAAGTTCTATGATAATTAGTATTTCTTAACACAAAAGAGTTGACAACACAATCTTATTGCTTTTTGAACCAAGCATAATTTCTCTCTTATTCGACATGGAATATAGCAAAGGAAGTAAAGGTGGTAAAGAAGGGAAAGGAAAGATAAAAGGAAGAGGAGAAGTAGCAGACGGAAAATGGAAGCAGAGGGAGGATGAGGTGCAAAGGACGGGGTAAGAGGAGAATGGAGCTCGATGGAGGAGGCGCTATGGAATGGGGGAAGAAAAAGAACCCCATTCACCTTCGCATGATTCTGTGTAAGGAGGGGAAATGAAATGGAAGGGAAGGGGGGAGGGGGGAAGAGGAGAAGAAAAATAGAAGCAGCGAGAGGAAGAGACTGGTGAAGGAGAATTGACGAAGAAGACGGTAGAAAGGAAATGGGGGGAAAAAGAGAACTTCACTGAGATCGATAACTAAATTCAAAGCAGATAGTAAAAGATGACAATTGTGTAAAGTGCATGCATGACAAAGAACTTCTATGGAACAAGCATAATTAGCGATGTCGATGTAGGTTACTAAACTAGCGAAGATAATAACCAACTTTGACGGTACAAGTGTACAACGAACAACATTACAACATGCATGAAGCGAACGGGTGATGCATTTGAGGATTTAGATGATGAAGGCGATAATGATGAAGGTGGGAAGGAATATAATGATGAGGAGGAAGGGAGAGTGATAATGTTGACGAAGGTGGCGGTGTGTGTTCATTACCTTACATTTTTAGTGATAATGTTTAGAACTTACTAATAGAGTTATGTATAGTTGAACCGAGTCGGATATATGTGTTTTGGTTACTTCGCAGACTATGACAAACTACTAATCTCTCGTGTATTTCATGTAATTGTGTCAACAATTAACTATCCAAGCAAAATGCGTTGTTATATTCTGATATGCACGCTCTTAGCAAACTAAATACGAACTAAATACGACTTATTTATAATGGTTTGTAATTTTGTTTGCAATCAATTCAACCATCAAAATAATACAACACCAATAGTTTCAATCTAAGCGACATTCAATATGTACATGCAATCGCAAAAAAAAAAGACGCTAACATGCACATAAAACGTAAACTATCAAAATATCTTGGGGGACCGTGCGTGTTGCGGTGCAACCAACTAGTATTAATCAAAGATGTAAGGACGTAAATGAAGGGTACGCTATTTTGCTGGTTGCTAGATTGAGTAAAGAGCAAAAATAAATTCCGTTGTCGGGACTTGAACCCGGGTCTCTCGGGTGAGAGCCGAGTATCCTACCCAACTAGACTACAACGGATTCTTGTCTTACTTTATGTGAAATACATTTTTTTATTGTAAGCTACCCATCACTGACCAACAACTTGTTTATCTGTTTAAGGTGACGATGAAATTTTTCAAATGTGCGTTATTCCACTTTTCCAATTTAAAAGAATTGAGATTAAACTCATAATCATAATCTTTCAATCTCCCACGGGTAGGGGTGAATGTATGCTTCCATTAACATTCTATATCTACCAAGAAAAACTCATAATCATACTCTTTTAATCACCCACGGCACGACTCTACAAAAAAAAAAAAAATACAACAATTTATTAATCAATTTGAATATCAAACGACGAACCATTGCAATTAATGGCAAACGACGAATCATCGGTTTGTTAACTAACTTATAATCTCTCGAATTGTAATTTTTTTTTAACGTTTGAATCAGGGGCGGAATCAGGAATCAAACGTACCTTGGGCTAGATTCAAAGATAGTTTTAGCGATAATTCGAATGGTCGCCCTTATAAGACCGTCAAAATATCAATATGTATATACTTCGCGAAAATTCACTTATATTTCATTACTCCGTCATAGTTGTTTAATTAAATATAATTAGACTTTTTTATTTGTACAAAAATTTGCAAAAAAAACCAATTTTTTCTCTAAATTTTGTATACACTTCACTGGATGAGTCAATATAACTTCTAACAAATTTTGGCATGAGGAAGTTAATACAAAATCCCAATGACTTGGGTACAAGCCCAACTAAAAGTATTTTAGTTACATTTAATTGACCCAGAAACTCTTCAGTAAAGGCCCTAAAGGCTAACAACTAACAAGTAACAACGCAATGAACTCCAAAAAAAAAGGTGATAAAACACTCCCGCATGAATAATCGATCCAGGGACCTCTGGTTAAATAGTCACCAACTTAACCGCTGAACTACCTTTCTCTCACTGTATTTTCCATGTAGTAATTTTTATTTGTCAAAAGCTCTCGGGCTATAGCCCATATAGCGGACCTCTGGTTCCGCCCCTAGTTTGAATCTATATGACATTGCCTTGTTAATCGTCTCATTGCATACTATAAATCGTTGTTGCTCGTTCTTGTTGAGTTATAAATGGATATAGACGTTGAAACCCAACGTTGAGAGTGGTAAGAGACGTTGAGTTTCAACGTTGGTGTTGGGCAGAGACGTTGAGTTCCAAAGTTGGTGGTGGTCAGAGACGTTGAATTGCAACAATGATGATGGCAATGAACGTTGATTCTCAACGTTGCTGAAAGAATGGACGTTGAAGGCTGACGTCTCTGCTGGTGTTGACATTGTCTTTCAATGTTAGGTCTTGGTTTGGACGTTGGATAGGTGCTGGACATTGATATCTAACTTTTATTCATGGTTCGGATTTTGAAATTTAATTTTTGCCCTTTTATTTACTTTTTTTGTGTGTATTTAAGATGTTTTACGTATTTTAGTACCTAATCATTATTAAATTTGCATCTTAACATGATTCATTTGAGGAATTTGGTTGTGACGGTGTTGATTACAATTCTTTATTTGTGTCCGATATATGCTTTGCAAGTCGGGATGACGTGTTTGACTGGGCTCAGAAGATAGCGTTTCAGAATGGGTTTGCTTTGGCGAAAGCAACAAATGGTGTCAAAAATCGTAAACAACCCGAGTTGTTGGGCTCATACTTTTGTTGTTCAAGGTACGGGCAACCCAAATAAAAGATTGATCCCTACAAACCCGAGAAGCCAAACACTCCCGAGAAGCCCGACAAGCCTTAGAAGAAAGGGAGTTCAACTAAATGTGAGTGTAAATTCCGTGTTCGAGCCGTGCAAAATAGGCATTTTGATTTAGATGGTAAAGAGTTGTTACTTTGGAACATATTGACTTCCGATAAGTGTTGAACTCACAACCATGATTTTGCAAAGTACAAAGACGGGGATAGACATTTTGCGGGTTCAGATGCAGACGAGAAAGGGTACGTTAGGCAACAATTTTGGGCATCGATTCCCACGAAAGATATTAAAAACGGTCTTCATCAAAGAACCCTCGATAAACCTCCAACCTTTTAGCACCTAAATTTATAGCGAGGCAACCAAGGTTAGGCAACTTATGTGTCAAATACCTGAGGTGAGTACGTGGAGAAGTTCGTATCATGCTATATAAACTGGTACTTCCATCTCGGTAACATGACAACTTCCCGAGTAAAGTTCGCTCATTCACTTTTGAAGGCTTGGTTGAAAAGTGCACACCTTAACCTTGATACCATGTGGTCTCGTATTCATTCGATGCTTGAACCTCAACACTCCAAAATCAGAAATGAGCTCGAACAAAGTAGGAGTAGGCCGCGAATTGCAAATCGTATGTTTTCCTTATCGAGGAAGCGAGGGCTAGTGACCCGGCAAAGAAGAGGGTATTCATTGAGAATGTTTGCCAAGGTATTCATCCGGAGGACGAGGATGTTAAACCACTCCCTGTTAGAGAAAACCCCAAGGGCCGACCGAGTGTAGACACCTCGTTTCTGCACCTCCCGCCAAACACCCAGTGATGATTGGGCCGCATGTTTAGCATATGTCGCGATTTTATGACGTTTTGTAAACCGGTTAATAAAAGGTAACTCGTATACTTGTGTCTACCCCTTGGTTGTCGTCTAGGTGTCATTACGATCGTTTTGGCAGTAATTAGAGTACATTTGGAGCCCGGGTCAAAAACCGTATTCATTTCCTAAAACCTTCAAATCCCGAGTCAAAAAGCAATGTGCTTGTATACCTAAGGTTAGGATGTCATAAAATGTTAGGATCATGTTTCATTTTGAGTCCCATGTCACTTCTTTGGGCTAAACTTAAAGTTTACATTACAAAATGTGCATTTCATTTAGCTAAAATGACAACCCGATATTTAGGCCCATTTTACGAGGTGATAACTACTTTTTTGGGTGTGGCCTATTTCACAGAAAGTTCTAGATCTTTCTCTTAGCTTTCCAACTCCACCAAAATTACCTTAATCCGAGTCTTGTAGAGAAAGTTATGCCTAAAATACGACAAGATGTGAAACGCGTTTTCTTGCGCAGAAGAATACTACCCGAGAAAGGACGCACCAAATGACGCTCCTCCTCTTCTAGGGAGCACATCTCTTACTGCGCCTTTTCTCAAGGCTTTCTTTTTGTCCAAGTTTCCGTGTTTCAACCTAAGTCGGTTGTTTCCGGATCGTTCCTTCCATATCCCTTTCCTAAACCCTACCCCTCGTAATTAGTATAAATGGAGGCCTTCGTCTCACATATTTCTCACGCGAGTGTCCGCCCTTCTCTTCTCCCTTTGCATTCTAAGACCACGCTATTGCTTTTCGACGCCTACGTGCTTGATCAATCGACCACGTAAACTCAGATCATTCTGAGTACCAGTCACGTTTGCATGACCGACCAATTTGACCACTACACAATCAATTAAATCAACTTGTTCTAAATCCTTTTTCAAGGACACTTTCATATTTGCATAGATCGAGTCGAGTTACCACTGAAAAACGATTTAGTTAAATCTCGCGACGCTAACATGTAAGTCTGAGGGTGTACCAATTTTCTTTATTTTATTTCTGTATTATAATTAACGTAAGATTTTATATCATAAATATGCTTAAACTGTTTTCAAAAGTCAAGTTTCAAACCGTTTTAATAAAAACAGCAGCGATATGACGTCGAGAAGAAACACATCAATTGATGCGCCTTCTGGAATGGCCGCAGCATCTGTTACGCCTCTTCCAAAGGCTGTTTTTCCGTTGCAGCACTTCTTCTTCTTCCTCGTGCCACTATTTGTTTTCATCTTTCGTTTTTTCTTCTTTATTTCTTCAAACCTTCGTTGTTTTCAGTTTCTATTTATTTCATAAAATCCTTTTCAATAATTTTCGACTTAAATCCCTTATAATTCAATATTTGCGGATTTTTATCATCTTATTCAAACCTGGATTTAAGAGACTCGATTCATTCATATCAAGTCCCTGAAATTCTTCTTTTGTACATATTTCTCTTTATTCTTCAGACTTTGTTCTTTTTGCTTTCAACCGTCTTTAATTCAAGTCTTGTATATAAATCGATTCTGACATCGTAAATAACCATAATTTACGAACCTTCGTTTTAATTCGTTCTTCTTTCACTTTACGACAATCTTAGATTCATATAATCTGATTAAAACACTTCCAATTGAGTCATATGCTAATAATCGACGTAAATCAACCAACGAATAATAACTAACCCGCGGGTCTGACTTTCACAGAAAGAACCCAACTCAAGAACAGTCGCAACAAGTGATGCGCCTCTTCTAGAGGACGCAACTGTTGCTGCGCCTGTTCTGGGATGACTTCTGCCTTTGAACTCATCTCGTTTTGACATAGCTTTTCTAATTAGGATTTTAATCAACTATTATTCTTATTATCATAATTCGACATATTTTCTATAAGTCGGCCATTTTCCATATAATTCATATTTTTCATATTTTCTATTTTAATTTTTTTTATTTCCTAAATTTATTTCCTAATTCTTTTAATTTCCTTATTTCTTTTATTTCCTTTTATCTCTTTTATTTTCTTTTCAAATTATTTTGAGCATGTTTATGATGTAAATTCAAGTTTATCAATTGTAACTTATTTATTTATTTGTTTGTTCTTTACTTATTATCTTGTATGATTTATTTACTTGGCATTTGCATGTAATTAATCTAACTTCCAACTTCGACCCAATTAGGTGCTAAATTGTTTGTTCACCGAATTAGTCTAATCTCACATGCTAAGATTGATCTACTGGATGTTGCATTGCATGCATACAAATTGACAACATATCAAGTATAAACTACTTCCCTAATCATTAGGAGAGGCCGCTATCGAGGCGGGCGGGATTAGGTGTTCAAATAAACGAGCTTCCTAATACGTACCATCACCTCTTACTCAAGATCTCTGTGAACATTCGTGTTCATTGGCATCACGAGAGTCATTCTAGACATAGAATGCTAAAGGTAACGAATTTCTTATTGTTCATGTCACTACTTTGTGTCTTGACATGACGCGAAGTATTCAAACGGTTCCAATTTTCCATAAAAATTGGTAGCGAATCCACAAATGCAGGTGATATCGTCCTAATTTAGGACGATTTAGCCCCGTCCTATTACCTTATTCCAACTCGATTTTGCGTGCTTAATTGTTTAATTAGCTCATTATTTACTAATTTATAATAATTAGTCGGATTAGTTATATTTAATAATTAGTTGGTTTTATATAATATTAGTATTATTACTATTACCTTATTATTATATTAATTTAATGTGTAGGTGAGACGAGAAAGCAAGGCGGAACAAAGACGAAAAATAGTGATGCAAGCAAGTCAAGACGGGTCAAATAACCCAAAGCAACAAGAGAAAGTCAAAGGTCAACCTCGACCTTTGACCTTCATCATCATCATCACCCATGCGTCTTCATCATTTCATCTCCAACCTCCATATACATCACCAATCATCACCATCACTCCTCTGCATCAATCGTCTACCATCACCACCCCATAATTTCCATCCTCTGCCTCGCCCTTACACATCCACCAGCAGCTATCACGGCTCAATGCCAAACCCGACTTCACCAGCCAACGCCATTACCCGACCACAACAACAACCCAATTCAATTCTCCATCTTCAATTCCAAACTCGGACGTGACTTCGCCGCTGCTCCTTCAACCTCGTCTGAGCACCATCGCCTCACCACCATCTCTGACCACCGCTCTAATTCATCAGCGCCAACTCCTACGTCGAATTCAATTGAACCGAACCAGGAACCGTGCTTCTTCGACAACCAGCAGCCGCGAGAACCGCCATCTGCTCCTCCTCTTAATCTTGTCGACGCTCCTGCTCTTTACCGTGCACCACCAGTATCTCGCCTGAACTCGACAGTAGCAATACTGCCGCCGGAGTTCACCATGTCCAATTAGACTACCACCAGCCACGCATCAACACAGGGCATTGTAATTGAGCCACCAATTGAGCCGCCAACGATGCCAGAAACCGAGCCCCGCAAATCTGAGCAAGAATTGAACCACCTCCAGATTACCAACGGGCGAAACTCAATTGTCGTCTGGCGAAATTATGTCCGCTGGGTGAGAGTGAGAAAGATTTGAGGCGGTGTGTTTGTGTGTCATAGGGGACTTTTGGATGAGGGTGTCGTGTTTTTCCATCGTTCGAGAGATTATTTTTATTATTATTATTATTATTAATTTTTTTTTTTTTTTTTTTTGCAGCAACTGCAAGGATCACTATATTTAATGAAGCAAAGAAGACATGACCCTGGGCCAGTTTCTACAAGGGGAACCAACATGGTTATCCTAGAAAAACCATAAGATAAGACCATAAACTAAACAACCAGAAGATTAAGCCCACATTCTACTATAGACAACAAATCTGATGTGATGCCCAAGGATCTCAGGAGAGCGTTGAAGACCTGCAAAGATCCTCCTATTTCTTTCCTGCCACAAGTAGTATATAGTGGCAAACAGTGCACAGTTGCTTTGACGTTGTGTGTCCAAAGAGTGATGCTGAGGTAGCCAGTCAAACACATCCATAATAGTAATAGGGATGAAATGAGTAGGGAGCCAACTCAGAAGGGACCTCCAAACAGCTTGAGAGTAAGAACAAGCAAAGAAAATATGGGCAGCATTTTCAGAGGCATGTTCACAAAGAGAGCATCGACTAATCAAGTAAAGACCTCTGCTAACCAACCTAACAACAGCTGCAGCAGAATGGATGAGTTTCCAGCAATTGAGAGAAGCTCATCTGTCTCTGATCAGATCATAATATGCAGAGCGTTGGAATTTTTGGCCATGAGTGCAGGTTTGCAGGTAATGAAGAGCCTGTGAAGGAGACCCAACAGCATTGAGGAGATGGTTTCTAGCAGTCAACACATTATGCCAGTACCAGGAAAAGCTAGGACTAGCCCTAGCTTGCCATATATCAGAAGTTTTCAAAATATAATGTTGAGTCCATCTGGCCCATAAGCTATGAGGTCTATAAACAAGCTTCCATATCCAAGAAATCATTTGAGACATATTCCAAGAGCTAATATCCATTATGCCCATGCCTCCTTCCTGCTTAGTTAAACACAAGGATTTCCAACTCTTGAAAACATGTCTTCTCTGGCCAGTGTCAATCCCCCAAAGGAAGTCCTTACACAACTTGTTGATGCTCTTAATAACTCCTTTCGGAAGAAGAATACTAGCACCCCAAAAATTCTGCAGGCCAAAGATTACAGAGTTGATCAGCTGAGTCTTACCAGCATAGCTAAGATACTGATTGGCCCAATGAAATATTTTTGCCCGGATCTTTTCCAGAAGAGGACAATGCATAGAGTTTGCAGCCTTGATGTGTGTAAAGGAAGCCCCAAGTATCTAAAAGGGAACTCCCCCAGAGAATCTTGTAGCATTGAGGATTATCTGCTTTAAGTCCTGAGGCACACCACCAAAGTAGAGACAAGTTTTCATAGGGTTAGCATGAAGACCAGAATATCCAGCAAAAATATTGAGGCAGTTAGCAATAGCAAGTACAGAAGGGAGGTCCCCCCCTAGTAAAGACCAAAAGGTCATCAGCAAAGACCAAATGGGTTAAGTTGAGCTTGACACATTTAGGATGATAGGAGAAGCCATGGTGTTGTTGGAGCTTTCTTAACAGTTTGGAAAGAATCTCCATGCAGATTACAAAGAGGTAGGGAGATAGTGGGTCTCCCTGCCTCAACCCCCTTTTGCCAGGGAAATACCCCTCAATTGAGCCATTAATGCTAAGAGAGTAGGTTGGGGTGGACACACAAGCCATTAGCCACATGACAAACTTTACAGGGAAACCCAAAGAGATAAGACTGTTCTTCAGAAAATCCCAATTCACAGAGTCAAAAACGTTTTGAATGTCTACTTTTAAGAGACATATAGGAGTAATGAGAGACCTAGAGTACTTAAAAGATAGCTCCTGAGCAAGCATAGAGTTTTCAAATAAATCTCTATGTTTGACAAAGGCTGGTTGCTCTGGACCAATAATATCTTCCATAACCCCAACAAGCCTATTAGCCAAAACCTTGCTGACTACCTTGTAAAAAGTAGTGCAGCAGGCTATGGGACGAAAATCAGTAATAGAATTAGGGATATCCTTCTTTGGAATAAGGACCAAAAGAGTGGCAGTAGCAGCTTTAGGCAAATTCCCATTGACAAAATTCATGAACAACCGCACTAAAGTTAGCTCCAATAATACTTCAAGCATCTAGAAAGAAACTAGATGTGTAGCCATCAACACCAGGACTCTTATTCCTGTCAATAAATTTTAAGGCTTCAAAAATTTCAGCAGTAGTGACATGTCCAATCAAAGAAGATGCAGAGTCAGGGGTAAGCTTATTATCCTGAAATAATTCAGAAGGAAGGGGAGTGATAGTAGTACTAGCTCCCAAAAGTTGCTTATAGTAAGAAAGGAAACTTTCAGCAACCTGAGGGAGCCCAGTACAGCACTGATCCTCTTTATCCTGAATAGTGCCAATGATATTCCTAGTTCTTCTTTCAGCAATGTTGGAGTAGAAATATCTTGTGCTAGCATCATTTAGTTGAGTGTGCTGTACCTTAACTCTTTGCCTTAGAGCAGCCAACTCAGCAGATTTGAGATGCAAGTAAGTTTCCCTAAGGGGTTTTTCCTTTCCCAGCAGAGAAGAATCAGTAGGAGAGGACTACAAAGTTGCCTGGCAGTGGATGAGATCCTTTTTGGCGTGGGCCACTTGATAGGATATTAGAGAGAATTCAGTCTTATGCAAGTTTTTCAAACTTTGCCTAAGCATCTTGAGTTTGGAGAAAAGAATGCTTATCTTACTTCCATAAACATGAGTAGTCCAAACCTTCTGAACCAGAGAAAGGAAAGAAGAGGATATGGCCCAACAATTTAGATATTTAAAAGTTTGGCCTCTTCTTGCAAGAGTGTTACTGATAGTAAGAATGGCAGGAGAATGGTCTGAGACCCCAGCTGCTGGAAAGGTTGCAGCAGATGTGGTGGTGCCAAACCATGTGCCATTAACCAGGATTCGGTCCAATTTTGCCCATCTAAGTTGATTACCTTGCTTATTGGTCCAAGTGTAAGTGCAATCAGTAGCAGGGTGATCAACAAGGCCACATTGAGTGACACAGTCCTTAAATTCATCCATATCTCTTTGATTAATATGCTCAGAGCTAAGTCTTTCATCAGAATGAAAGGTAACGTTGAAATCACCCAAACATGCCCATGGGAGAGAAGAGAGAGTAGAAAACCCCACAAGAGAATTCCATAAATCAACCCTATTAGGTCCTCTATTAAAAGCATAGACAAAAGTAATTTGGTAAGTCCTTTGAGAAGCATGATGAAGACAGGTACAGTGGATATATTGAGCTGATTTCCCTAGAACTGTAAGAGTAACAGCAGTGGAAAGCCAAAACACCCAGATGCGCCCATTTCCATGATGCTCATCATTATTAACCATAGAAAATCTAGAAAATTTATTAGTACTAATAGTTTTACTCATATCAGGCTTGACATGTGTTTCAATAATAGCACAACAATCCACTTTATTAATCCTCAAGAAGTCAGAAACCTCTTCTTGTTTTATTGGGTCATTTAGACCTCTAATGTTCCAAGCAGCAATTATCATGAGTTGGTCCTCCTGGCTCAACTTCCAGAACAACTGTCCCACATGTAGAGTCCTCAACTGGTTGCTGTTCAGATTGCAAAACTTGAAATCTATTAGCCAAGTTTGCAGCAACAGTGTCCTTTCTCTGCAAAATAGTTTTAGGTCTAGCCTTAGGAGAGGAGGAGCCAGCCTTGACCAAATGTTGAGATGGGGGAGTACTAAGCGGGGGGCAGCTGATGCAGTCTCAGATTGTGTAACAGGGTTAGGGACAGTCTGAGTATCAGATTGAGGATTCCCAGGTACAGGACCAGTTGCAGGCTGAGTTTCCTTTGGCTTGTAGACCACTTTAGGTTTGTTGACCCTACATCTCTCTTTGCTATGTCCCACTCTCTTACAGTCAGTGCAAAAGTAGGGGAGCCACTCATATTCCACCTTCTGAAGAACTGGTCCTCTATATGGGGTATGCAGCTTGATTGCCTTTGGGAGTGCTTTAAAAGGTCAACATCAACCAAAATACGAGCAAAGACTAACTTGCTCTTATTAGTGGTATGTTCATCAGCACAAATGGGTTGTCCAACTGCACTAGCTACCTTACTCAAAGCAGATTAAGACCAGAAACAGGGGTCAAGGTTTGGGAATAACACCCAGACAGGTACATGGGTGATAGTCAAATCCTCAACCACTGTGGGGGACCAGGGCCTGAATACTAGAGGGTAGCCATTAATGTTCCACACATCAGACCTAACCTTTTCCAGGTCTTCAGCACATGCAAACCTAAAATAATACCAACCTTTGGCAAAATACAGAACCTCATGTAATACTACGGATTTATGAGTCTCTGGGTACTCTATCGAGTAGGCCTTACTCTGTCGAGTAAGGGCGAGTTGCAAATTAAAATAGTTTCTGACCTGTTGGGTACTCGATCGAGTAACGTGGATACTCGATAGAGTAAGGGGGCACTCGATCGAGTACCTTAGCTACTCGATCGAGTAGCCGGTTTACGGGGGATGATTTCTCGGGTTTTGTTAATAATGCGATTAAGTATATATTACTTCCGTCACTATTCTTTAAACACTTTTTAAAACCTAATTACTGTGAAAAGAGAAATCAAACTACGTCATTCGCTTTAATCGCATTGTTGGCAAATCCCGGAGCTTGGAAGGTCGGATTTTACCTTTCTTGATACCTTTGTGATCCTTGCGTCGAGGGTAAGACCTACGTACCGTTTTTATAATGTTTCCTTAAAATTGGTTAAACCCTAATATTGGGATTTGGGGGTTTTGTTGTTTTGTATGATTGGTAGTAATTATATGTTTGTATGTTAAGAGGAGGATTCATAGAGGAAGCATTTTGATATCAGCTGTGAGATCGTCTGATTGTGTTGTGCTTTCCAGGTAGGGTTTCCCTACTCAGTATTAGTCCCATAATGCATTGTTGGTGTTGTGTAATTGCTGATTATTATCGTATTGGTTTTATGACGGTTGTTGATTGATTGCTGTTGATGGTTGTGATTGTTTGTCTCTGGTTCTCGAGATGCGTTCTCGGCTGAGTGGAGTCACTTGCGGGAGTGGGTTCACACCCTAGTTTCGCCCTCCGTGGAACCCGCCACGGGAGGGGATGTGCACATTAATGGGACAGGGTTATCGCTCGGTATGATGAGCGGGGATTTGGTGGGTACGATTGCGGTCCCCCATCGCGTGGCTGGTCCAGTGGGACGATCGGTGACGGAGATTGATTGGAGTGGGTGATTGTGTGTGATTGTTTGAAATTTGTGTTTTTTTTATCATCGTTGTTTATATAAATTGTGTGATTAATCGACCCGTTTAATGTTTTAAAATCGTGGTGATCCATTCGGGATGGTGAGCGATTATTAAGCGGTATGAGTCGAGTTCTTTGGGATAGCCGGGATGTGCCACGGTCGATGATAGATGTCTTCCGCCGTAGCTAGTAGTTTAATAAACATTTCGATTAATTTGATTAGACAGTTGGTTTGAAACACGTATTCGTATTTTGGTTTTGGTTTTGAGATTGTAACCTTTCGCTAAAGTATTTCTATTTAAATGTTTTTTCATTATTGTTTATTTGATTATCATTGCCTCGGGTAACCGAGATGGTAGCATCCTTATACCTGGGTGGTCCTGGTAAGGCACTTGGAGTATGGGGGTGTTACAAAATGGTATCAGAGCGACGATCCTAAAACCTGTAACCAATGAACCTAATGAATATAGGGAGTCAATTAAAATGAACCCGGGGTAAAGGTTGTAGGAGCTAATGCAAAGGCTTGGGGGATGTCCTAAAGTCGCGAACTCGCCCGACAATTTTGAATCGGTCACATAGGGGGTATATGTCAAGGTCGTATGTGATGTTTGTTAGTTTGTATGTGAATGTGGAGATGTATGCTGTAATTGTTGGATGTTTGGAGTAGAAGGTTGAGTTTGTGCATGAAAAGTTTGTGAAGTATATAGAACTGTGGTTTGAACAAGAAGCATGTTGGTTGTTTACTATGTGGCGTTTGGCAATATGATATCGTTGATTTGTTGATCATATGAAAAGCTTGGTAGAAATGCATGCTTAGCTATTTTATATGTCGAGTTATAAAGTTGCATAGAATATGTTGGGATATGATATAACATGCGGGTAGCATATTCGAGTTAGCATGACTCGATCGAGGGGGTCTAACTCGATCGAGTGGGTATTTGACGATTTTGCAACCAGAATCATGTTTTTGGACACTCGATCGAGTACCTCGGGCACTCGATCGAGTAGGGGGTCACTCGATCGAGTAGCCTGGCTACTCGGTCGAGTATGTTAGAGATCAGAAGGTCTGTTTGGGGTCTGATGTCGAGGCACTCGATCGAGTAGCCTCTTACTCGATCGAGTAGGTTTAGACACTCGATCGAGTGTCTTCTGGACAGTCCGCTTTCGTGTTTTGAGGTTTTAGTGCGTATGTTTATGTCTACCCTTTCTTATATAGTTTCAAGATGCCGCCCAAGAGAAACGCTTATTATGCGAGAGCTGAGACCATGAACATGGATGATATCGTTAAGATGTTGGAGCATCAAGATGCTCTTACTGAGGCCTTAAAGAAAGTGGGAAAGGATAAGGATAAGAAGGTTGATCACTCTAAGATCAGCCTCTATATAGCGAGGTTCAACCCAAAAGAGTACAAGGGGACCGGGGAACCAAACCTTCTTGACAACTGGCATCGTGAGATGGAGAATATACTAGACCTGGTTCATTGTCCTGATGAGATGAGAGTAGAGCAAGCTGCGTTCTACCTGAGGGAAGCAGCTGGCGAGTGGTGGGATAAGGTGAAGGTGAGTGCTAGGGAAATATATGCGAACCAGGGCTTACCTGCTATACCTTAGGAAGAGTTTTGGAGGGCTATGAGGAAAGAGTTTGTACCGGAGCATGTGAGGAGTAAGCTGAGGGAGGAGTTTGATGGGTTTAAGATGACATCTGATATGTTAGTTGCTGAGTACTACAAGCAGTTCAATGAGAAGTCTAGGTATGCGGAGGATATGGGTTTGAGTGAGGAGAACCTGGCGCTGAGGTTTGAGAGGGGGTTGACCCCTAAGATCATGGATAAGCTACCTGTAGGAGTCCTTACTGATGTTAAGGAAGCTTATGAGAGGGCTGGGAGAGCTGAGAGGTTAGTGGAGATGGCTCAGGAGAGAGTGGGTGTTGAGAAAAGAAAGGCTGAGAGTGAGGGTGGAGGCCAATCTAGTCACAAGAAAGGCAACCACAATCAAGCTAAAGGGTTTTATTCTGGGTCAGGGTTCAGTGCTGGGGCTTCCTTTGGGCGTGGCCGTGTGAGTGGTAGTGGTAGTTGGGGGATGACCTGCTATGGCTGTGGCGGTGTAGGCCACAAGAGACATGAGTGCACGAGT
The DNA here is from genome assembly GCF_048544455.1 of Silene latifolia. NCBI lineage: Eukaryota > Viridiplantae > Streptophyta > Magnoliopsida > Caryophyllales > Caryophyllaceae > Silene > Silene latifolia. Next base: position 169,954,590 of record NC_133534.1, on the reverse strand, counting down.
ATGCCTGGAACTTTTCAGGGATCGGCTCGGGGAGCTATTCTCGGGGACACACGAGTTATGCGAGCAATAGACCGTCTGGGGTCATGGTCTAACCGGGAAGTCGAGCTATCGGGGTGTAGGTAACCGCAATGGCGGTAATTCTTATCGAAACCGACTACGAACAACAACAACAATCGGGGTCGGGTGCTAAGCCGACCACATCACCAAGATCTTGTCCAGGGAGGTGGACAAAAGACCAGTGGAAAGCTGTTCATGATGGACAAGAAAGAAGCTGAGGAGGATGCACATGTTATCACTGGTACTTTTCTTGTTAACGGTATTCATACCTTTGTTTTGTTTGATTCGGGGGCGTCTCAGTCGTTTGTATCTTCGAGTCATGTTAAACGGTTGGGTTTGAGGGTATATGAGTCTGTAAGCGAGTATGTTTTTATACGTTCGGGTGAGTCTGTATCATGTGGGAGGTTGTTTAGAGATGTGTCTATGATAGTTGGGCAAGTTGATCTACCTGTAGACTTGCTAGAGTTTCCTTTTGACGGTTTTGAGATGATAGTCGGGATGGATTGGTTGGGAAAGTATAAAGCTAAGATAGACTGTCATCAAAAGAAAGTGTCTTTGAGAGGGCCTAAGGGTGTTAGTGTGTCTTATCGTGGGTTTCTAGTCAAACCCAAAGTTAAGTTGATTGCAGCTGCCACCTTGAAGTCTTATCTGAGGAAGGGATGCCCTGTGATCTTGTGCCATGTGAGAGATGACCGGATAGAGAGTCCAACAGTTGATCAGATACCAGTGGTGGGAGAGTTTGCAGATGTTTTTCCAGAGAAGATTCCGGGGTTGCCACCGAAGAGGGAGATAGATTTCACGGTTGAGTTGAAACCAGGGACGGGGCCAATCTCTAAGGCACCGTACCGGATGGGTCCTAAAGAGATGGAGGAGCAAAGGAAACAGTTAGATGATCTGATAGAGAAGGGATACATTAGACCTAGTGTATCGCCGTGGGGAGCACCAGTTCTTTTCGTGAAGAAGAAAGATGGGAGTTTGAGGTTGTCCATAGACTACAAGGAGATGAACCGAGTGACGGTGAAGAACAAGTATCCTTTGCCAAGGATAGACGATCTGTTTGATCAGTTGAGTGGTGCATCAGTCTTTTCTAAGATTGATTTGAGGTCGGGATACCATCAAGTGAAGATTAGAGAGGTGGACATACCAAAGATAGCCTTCACGTCGAGGTATGGCCATTATGAGTATGTGGTGATGCCGTTTGGGTTATCTAATGCACCGGCTGTGTTTATGAATTTGATGAACAGAATCTTCAGACAGTTTTTGGACAAGTTTGTGGTGGTGTTTATCGATGACATCTTAGTCTACTCTAATACTAAGGAGGAGCATGAGGAGCATCTGAGGATTGTGTTGCAGACTTTGAGGGAGCATAAGTTATATGCTAAGCTGTCCAAGTGTGAGTTCTGGTTAGAGAAAGTTGCTTTTCTGGGGCATGTGATCTCTAAGGAGGGAGTAGCTGTGGATCCGGCGAAGATTGAGGCAGTGACAAAGTGGGAAGCACCAAAGAATGTTGCTGAGATCAGGAGTTTCTTGGGTTTAGCTGGATACTACAGACGGTTCGTGAAAGATTTCTCCAAGATAGCTAGACCTATGACAGCTTTGATGAGGAAAGAGAACAGGTTTCGCTAGGATGAGAGTTGTGAGAAGGCGTTCCAAACATTAAAGGAGCGTTTGACCACAGCTCCTATCTTAGCATTTCCTGAGGGGATCGAGAACTTTGTTGTTTATACAGATGCCTCAAAGAATGGGTTGGGATGTGTGTTGATGCAGAACGGTAAGGTGATTGCCTATGGTTCTAGGCAATTGAAGCCATATGAGGAGAACTACCCTACACATGATCTAGAGTTGGGTGCAGTGGTGTTTGCTCTCAAGATTTGGAGACATTACCTTTATGGGGCGACCTTTAAGGTATTTTCGGATCACAAGAGTCTCAAGTACATATTCACTCAAAAGGAGTTGAACATGAGACAGATGAGGTGGATGGAGCTGATTGACGATTATGACATGGATATTATCTACTATGAAGGGAAAGCCAATGTTGTTGCAGATGCTTTGAGTAGGAAGAGTGTACACTCCCTGTGTACAGCTCTATCTTTGATGAGGTTGAGAGATGAGGTGGGGAAGTTTGGGATACATATGATGCAGAGAGGGGATGCTGTGGGAGATTTGACAGTATAGCCTGATCTTTATGATGATATTCGAGGTAAACAGGCTTTAGATCCTAAGATGGTTGAGTGGAAAGCTGGAGTAGAGGAAGGGACAGTGTCCCGATTCTCTATTCATACAGATGGTAGTTTGAGGTTCGATGGTAGGTGGTGTGTCCCTAATGATGAGGAGCTGAAAAAGACAATCATGACAGAGGCACATTGTACACCGTATTCAGTATATCCAGGTGGTGACAAGCTATACAAGGATTTGAAGAACACGTTTTGGTGGCCTGGGATGAAGAAAGAAACAAATTGAGTGAGTTTGTGGCCCGTTGTTTGACATGCCGAGAGTTAAAGGGGAACAGCGACGACCACAAGGTAAGATTCAGTCTTTAGAGGTACCTGAGTGGAAGTGGGAATCCATTTCTATGGATTTTATCGTGGGTTTGCCAAAGAGTCAATAGGGTAACAACATGATATGGGTGATAGTGGATCGACTGACCAAGTCAGCTAACTTTGTACCAATGAAAGATACATGGACTAAAGCACAATTAGCTATGGCTTATCGAAAGAATGTGCTAAAGTTACATGGAGTCCCTAAGGACATAGTGTCTGACAGAGATGCGAGATTTATCTCAAGGTTTTGGAAAGAGTTGCAGAAATTTTTGGGAACAACTTTGAAGATGAGTACAGCTTTTCATCTTGCGACAGACGGTCAGACTGAGAGAACAATCAAAACTCTTGAGGATATGTTACGAGCTTGTGTGATGGACTTTGGTGGTAGCTGGGAATAGAGGTTGGATTTGATAGAGTTTTCTTACAACAACGGCTACCACACTAGTATTGGCATGGCACCGTTTGAGGCTTTATATGGGAGGAGATGCAGGAGTCCGATTTGTTGGGACGATAGTGCTGAGGGAGTGGTTCTAGGACCAGAGATGGTACATGAGATGGTTGAATAGATTAAGATGATCAGGGAACGAATGAGAGCAGCTCAGGATAGGCACAAGAGTTATGCAGATCTACATCGCCGGGATATAGAGTTTCAGGTTGGGGATAAGGTTCTTCTGAAAGTGTCTCCTATGCGTGGGGTTATGAGATTTGGGAAGAAAGGCAAGCTGAGTTAGAAGTTCATCGGGCCTTATGAGATCTTAGAGCGAGTTGGAGAGGTTGCATATCGTCTTGCTTTACCGGCTGCGTTAGAGAGAGTGCATAATGTGTTTCATGTATCGCAGCTGCGGAAGTATGTGAGGCAGCTGCGGAAGTATGTGAGTGACCCGTCACATGTGTTAGAGGCAGAGAGTTTAGAGCTAGATGAGTCCTTATCATATCTTGAGGTACCTAAGCAGATTCTTGACCAGAAGGTTAGGAAGACTAGGAGTGGTGAGACAGTTTTGCTTAAGATCCTTTGATCTAACCACGAGACTGAGGAAGCTACATGGGAGGCAGAGGATGCCATGAGAGAGCGTTACCCTTTCCTTTTTGATCAGGTATGTATGGTTACGGGGACGTAACCTTGTTTCTTTTAGGGGGGTAGGAGATGATCGCAAAGAGTTTTTAAAAGTTTTTATACCCTTTTTATGTTGTGTCGGTATGGTTGTTGTCGTTGAGTCGGGTTTAGTTTGGGTTAATAACATGTTTTATGTTGAGTTTGTTTTGGTTGTTGAGTCGGGAGTGTCGTAGTGTGAGTCTTTGTTTTGTTGTGGTTTGAACTTCGGGGACGAAGTTCTTTTTATGGAGGGAAGACTTTAATACTACGGATTTATGAGTCTTTGGGTACTCTATCGAGTAGGCCTTACTCTGTCGAGTAAGGGCGAGTTGCAGATTAAAATAGTTTCTGACCTGTTGGGTACTCGATCGAGTAACGTGGATACTCGATCGAGTACCTTAGCTACTCGATCGAGTAGCCGGTTTACGGGGGATGATTTCTCGGGTTTTGTTAATAATGCGATTAAGTATATATTACTTCCGTCACTATTCTTTAAACACTTTTTAAAACCTAATTACTAAGAAAAGAGAAATCAACTACGTCATTCGCTTTAATCGCATTGTTGGCAAATCCCGGAGCTTGGAAGATCGGATTTTACCTTTCTTGATACCTTTGTGATCCTTGCATCGAGGGTAAGACCTACGTACCGTTTTTATAATGTTTCCTTAAAATTGGTTAAACCCTAATATTAGGATTTGGGGGTTTTGTTGTTTTGTATGATTGGCAGTGATTATATGTTTGTATGTTAGGAGGAGGATTTGTAGAGGAAGCGTTTTGATATCAGCTGTGAGATCGTCTGATTGTGTTGTGCTTTCCAGGTAGGGTTTCCCTACTCAGTATTAGTCCCATAATGCATTGTTGGTGTTGTGTAATTGCTGATTATTATCGTATTGGTTTTATGACGGTTGTTGATTGATTGCTGTTGATGGTTGTGATTGTTTGTCTCTGGTTCTCGAGATACGTCCTCGGCTGAGTGGAGTCACTTGCGGGAGTGGCTTCACCCCTAGTTTCGCCCTCCGTGGAACCCGCCACGGGAGGGGATGTGCACATTAATGGGACAGGGTTATCGCTCGGTATGATGAGCGAGGATTTGGTGGGTACGGCTGCGGTCCCCCATGGGGTGGTGGTCCAGTGGACGTCGGTGACGGAGATTGATTGGAGCGGGTGATTGTGTGTGACTGTTTGAGTTGTGTTGTTTTATCTTCGTTGGTTATATAAATTGTGTGATTAGTATCGACCCCGTTTAATGTTTTAAAATCGTGGTGATCCATTCGGGGGATGGTGAGCGATTATTGAGCAGTATGAGTCGAGTTCTTTGGGATAGCTGGGATGTGCCACGGTCTGATGATAGAAGTCTTCCGCTGTAGCTAGTAGTTTAATAAACATTTCAGTTAGCTGATTAGACAGTTGGTTTGAAACATGTATTCGTATTTTGCTTTTGTTTTTGAGATTGTAACCTTTCGCTAAAGTATTTCTATTTAAATGTTGTTTCATTATTGTTTATTTGATTATCATTGCCTCGGGTAACTGAGATGGTAGCATCCTTATACCTGGGTGGTCCTGGTAAGGCACTTGGATTATGGGGGTGTTACACCTCAGGTTTGGCAATATGAGACCAGGACTTAGAAACGAGGGCCGGAATTTGTGCCAAAGTAGAAGGTCTACCCAGGACAGTACCAACAAGGGTGTTCTTCCAGCAGTCCAGTTCCTCTATTATATCCTCTTTTTCAATGATAACAACCGAGTCAACAGTAACATCCACATAAGACAGACTCATACCCTTAGATGAGGATTTAAGGACATTAGAGTAGGTTTTCTTAGGAAGTACCTCAACAGTTGTCACAGGGACAGATGATGCAGTCTGTGTAGGACCATTAGATGAAATAGGATTTTCAGTAATAGGAGTTACGTCCTGCTCCCCAACCGCAACTGTCTCAGAATCAGTAGAAGAGGAAGGAGCTTCCACAACTGTCACAGAATCAGCAGAAGAGGATGGAACATCAGTATCAGGAGATGCATCCTTTGCCCCAGCGAGCGGAACCAGTGTTACTTCATCCGTTTCCAAATTAGGGTTTGGAATCGCAGTCGAAGGAGGAGCCAAAGCATCCCCCTCCACCACAGAAGAGACAACGGGAGTTTGTTGGGTTTTTGGAGGCCCAGTGGATTTAGGCGGCCGGCCTCTGGCCATGGAAGGTGTCCTCCGACGGAATCAAAACTATCGCGATTTAGAGAGGATCTATAGAGAGATAAAGAAGAAAGAGAACCGGATTATTATTATTATTATTATTATTATTATTATTATTATTATTATTATTATTATTATTATTATTATTATTATTATTATTATTATTATTATTATTATTATTATTATTATTATTATTATTATTATTATTATTATTATTATTATTATTATTATTATTATTATTATTATTATTATTATTATTATTATTATTATTATTATTATTGACAACGCCCGCGGGAGCTGCGTCCGCGGGATCCACAGGGGCATTATTGACTCGAGGTTCTTTTGAATCGAATTAGAACAAATTAGAGTCGCCACCAAGTTTTATGGGAACTTGGAACCGTTCATGTCAACTTTACACCTTTCATCAAAAAGCATAAAGCCAATCGACTACGAGTGATTAAAGATAAAGACTTGTACCCTATATCACTCGATTTGAATGACTCTCGTAATCCAATGGTATTTAGACGGATCCACAAACCATAGATCTTGAGTAAGGGGTGAGGGTACGTGTTAGGAAGCCCATAAGGACACCTAACCCCGCCCGTCGATGACGGCCTCTACTAAGTCAAGTATTGGATTTCAAACAAGGTCGTAGCTACTACGATATATGATGTGCAAACATCGTTTTAAAACCCTAACATGTGACAACAATTTCTATGTCGTTTAATGCATGAATACTAACTTTGTCAAAGTTGTTTTAGCATGTTGGTTGATTTGAAATAAAAGATGCGCAAACACGGCTTAGGAGGAATGGGGGAGCCATTGGGATCTATCCTATTACAACCCAGGCATTTCATGCCGACACAACAAGAAAATAAAGATACAACTTGATCTAAATACATTTACTACATACAACACCATACACGACACATGGCCATATGCGACCTAAAAATCCTAGCATACCCTAATTCTTAGGTTAGTTTCATTAGGTTAGATAGATTTGCAAAGTGATATCGGATACACACCAGAAAATGATGATAAAAAAGAGGGTAGAAGGCTTCGCCTAAACCAAGTGTTCTACACTGCCTAAAGGGTCAGTTTAGGTCAGGTTCGCTAGTTAATTTAACTCGTCGAGTGTTAATAAGAAGGTGCTAATCACGCAGTCTTATACTAGCGAGAAATCATGTGGAAGATGAGAAAGATTCAATTGATTTAGAGAATTGTTAGCCGATTTTAATGCTTATGTTGAAGCACCCTAATGTGTCTAATTTGGTTATTAAATCGATCTAATGTCGTCTAATTGAGTCATACGTTAACAATCAGAGATTGAATTAACATGCAAAGGGTCCTAGGGCAGGCCGAATTGAGCAAAACGAGCGAGGAGTCAAAAGCGAGAAACAAAGTCAATACCGTTTTATTAATGCCCTACCTTGAACACGAGGATATGTAAACGAGCGAGGACAATCGCCACTGGCGAGTAAGACCTTTTAAACTCGAGTCAACGCGGGTGTTCATGGTGGTACTTTAACTCATACTCGGACTAAACTAGTTTCATAGTTAGCGATATTAAACGATGCATAATGATAAACAAGATACAAAACGAACCATAAAAAAGCAAACATAAAAAACGAAATAAAAGGGAGAAGAGGAGGATTTGATGCACCCTCAACTTACATGTATCGTTGACACCGTCTTGGGTCGTAATCGATCATAGATTTTATCTCGAGGGGCCGTCGTCGACGAAGGAACAAAACAACAACACGTTTTTTGGTAAATCTGGACAACAACTTTCAAACTGCAATTTTTCACTCGTTTGTTGATGAAAATTAGATTTGAAAGATGTTTTGAAAACTATAAAAAGAGTATAATAGATATATTAACACAAACCATGCTCGTTCTGAGTTATTGGGCACGAAAAACGAGCACAAACAGAACTGGACAGACAAGAAAAGCCGCGAAAACAGAGTGTATAACACTCTGTTTTTCGAGGAGATTCGTGTGATCTCAAGGTCAATATGGCTCGTGAATATTTGTCTAAGATGTAGATGGATGTTATGTGGTTAACTAGGAGCAAGAAACTCGAGTTTTAATGGATGTTTGATGGTTGAACGAAGGGTTGAAAGGAGGACACACAAACTGATTTTCAGTTTTGTATGTCGGTTTTGTCGAGGGTTTTGGGAGGCAATTAGGGTTTTGTTTATAGAGGTTGAGGCTTGTTAATGGCAGTAAGATGTGTGGAGAACCTATATACTTGAATGTATGGCAGAGGGGAGGTATTTATAGGGAGTGAAAGTAGGGGTTAAGAGGGCAACAAGCAGTCGGACTGCTCTGTTTCGCTGCTGCTGTCCAGCAGCTTTCGTGAGCTGGTGTAGGGTTTACGAGGGGTGTTTCTTGGTGGTTAAGCTAGGTTAATTCGGGTAGGATACTAGGGTATGGTTTAGGGTTGATGTGTGCGGGTTTAAGTGGTGTTTGGAGCGGGTTTGGGGTTGTTTAGTGAACTCGGGTTGAAAGGTGACGAGCTAGTTTGTGCTGCTGTTTTGGATGAGTTATTAGCTGGATTGGAGGGAGTTTGGACGTGGTTTGTTGGTGGGCTAGATGACCACGAGTTTGGGGTTGAAGGAGGGGGTTGAATGACGAGTTTTGGAGCTGTTTTGGGGCACGCAACATAGAGTACGAAGGAAGGTATTGGGCTGCTAGTATGTTGTGTTTGGGGCTCGAAAATAAGGAGCTATGGACTTTAGTTTGCATGGGGTTAGGGCCTGGTTATGAGGATGAGGAGTTGGTTCGAGTTTGCTTCGAAAATCGTGCCCAAATCAATTTGAAAACGAGCTCCAAAATCGCGTATAAAACCGTCGTAAAAAATCGAGTTCTTCAACTACGGTTTATAAATGATTTAAATTGATTTTTCAAATCAATTAACTTAAGAATGATTTTTCAAATCAAATATCTATTTTATTTTCAATAAAATAAACGTAAGAAAATAAATTCAAATTAAAACAATAAAATGAATTCACTTTAATAAAACATTAATTTAAATATCATTTAAATTAATAAAATACTTCATCGACTACGCCCATTCTACGCCGTAAAACGAGCTCCAAATAATGACAATGCCAACTAGCAAATACATGTCGTCCTATCATCATCGGGTGTTTGTCGGGTTCTCTATAAATTCCAATATCGACGGATACGGGTATCTACAATTATTATTATTATTATTATTATTATTATTATTATTATTATTATTATTATTATTATTATTATTATTATTATTATTATTATTATTATTATTATTATTATTATTATTATTATTATTATTATTATTATTATTATTATTAGTAGTAGTATTAGTATAAGTATTAGTATTATTATTAATATTAGTATTATTAGTATTACTATTATTACTACTACTATTATTACTACTATTACTATTACTAGTATTACTAGTATTACTATTATTATTATTATTATTATTATTATTATTATTATTATTACTATATTATTAATATTATTATTATTATTACTATTATTACTATTATTATTATTATTATTATTATTATTATTATTATTATTATTATTATTATTATTATTATTATTATTATTATTATTATTATTATTATTATTATTATAAAAAAGGATGCGCGCAGCTTTCATTAAATGAAAAATAAAAGTTTACATGAAATTGGTGGGGGAGCCGAGAGACAATCTGGGCTCCACACCCTTAGCAACAGCAAAGCTAAGTCTAGTAAAAATGTAAGCGGCCACCCGAGCCCCCGCATCCTGAGATACCGAGAATTTCTGGATCCGCTTGAGCAAGGCAACAGCATCCGAACCCAGCTCCCCAAGTGAAGAGAAAGAGAAAGGAAGAAAACCATAGCCCGTTGCCCCGCACAAATCCCCATACTTAGCACACTTTCGCTGAGCAGCATTAGCGACAACCCGGCCAGACACAAAATCCGTCATCCCAGTCTGAGTCAAAGGAGAAGAACCTGTCAAGTCAACGCACACATCACGCCCCCTGTCCCAAGAATAAAGCAACAAATCCGCAGGACGAAGAGAGCCACCATGTCCATCAACCAAACCGATATCAACCTCCTTTCCCGCAGTAATACCAGATCTATAACAGATGTCGAAAAGAGTGTCCCGGACGAGGTTATGCCGATGTTTAATGCCCACAGTACCAGTTCAAGAAACAGCGTGGTCCCCAAAAACATCCCCAGCAAAAACACGAGAGCAAGTAGGACAGGGCCTAGATACCGTGAATAACGGAACACCCAGGCGATACCCAAGCACACTACAGTAAGTCCTCCCGTTCATAGTCTGACCCAACCCCGAGATAGGAACCGCACGTAACCAATCAGAGGAGTGAGAACCCTGTTGAGACTGCCATAAAGCAAGCTGGCGTGGTGTCAAAGAGAAAACAGACTCTGAGGCAGCAACAACCGTCGCGAAATAAATGTCTGCCAATTTCTTCATAAGTTTGGGGGCAGCAATTTCACTAGGGTTACCTAATATATCAGAGCCTGTAGTCGCAGTAAACACCTGCGCGGCATCATCAAAAGCAGGGCCAACAGCTACAATACCAGAAGGGCCGAGGAGCTTAGCCTGCAAACTAGCAGACTGCAAACGGGACGCAATAAAAGCATAAAATAAAACATCTCCCACCGCATAGACACCAAGACCACCAAGATGAAAAGGGAATGTAGCAAGGCGCCACTGCCAATCCCCAAAACCCGGGCCAGACGCGGTGACAATACGTTCCAAGCTAGAACGAAGAGCGACATTAAAAGGAAGATGGACTGACCCAAAAACACTAGGGGAGCAAGTACGAAGTGAGAAATAAAGCTTGGAAATACCAGTACAAGCTCGAAGAAGAAGCAACTCACATTGCGGGTCCTCAATCCTCGCAACCAAATCCATTATCTCAATGGTCTTGGTTACTCTCTTCGCCACAATCCCACTGCTAAAACCAGGACAAGCACTGACAGGTCCACCCAAAACAGTAACACCACGCAATGGCCGAGAAATAGAAGGGGGGAAAACCCCAGGAAGCCGACTCTGAGGATCCTCAACAGGCCAAAAGACCTCCGTCTTGCAGACATTAAGATGCAGTCCAAAACGAGGGCCATCCACCATAATCAAATCCAAGACCTTCCCCACCTCCAAAGTATCACCCACAATGGTGCCATCATCTAAGTACCACGCCTGCATAGTGAGGTCAAAAGTGTCCCGGATCTTGCATACTAAGGGATGCAAAACCAAAGCGAAAAGCAAAGGGCCCAACGGATCACCCTGCTGGACACCCTGACAAGACCACAAGCAGTGCTCCCCATAAAAAAGATGGGCAGGGCTGGAATAACAAAACTCCACCCAACGGGAAAGAACCAGGCAGCGACGACGAACCTCCTCAAGCATGGTCTCACGATCAACAAGGTTGAAGGAATTATGGAAATCCACCAGCAACATAAAAAGCCCAACCTCAGCTCCCCGAGCCTCAATGAGCCGGTTCAAGGCATGCAAGATAGTCTCTCCTCCACCAGACACGCCCACCCCAAACTGAATCCCATCAAAAGAAGAAGATAAAGAAGGACCAACCATAAAAGCACCAACCTTAGAGACAAGCCGTCTCCAGACCGTGCCAACAGCAATAGGACGAACCCCACAACTCGGTTTAACAAGTGGCATGAGAGGGGCGCTGACAATGTACTCACCCAGAGGAAAAGGACACCGGCCCTTAAGAAAAAGATTAACCACCCGAGTAATAGAAGTGATCAAATCATCAGAGATAGCCACAGCAGCGCCACTCAAACAGTCCATAAGGTGATGGGCACGAAAACCATCCCGCCCAGAAGAAGTACCTCGTGGGAAACTCCGAATCATATCCAAAACCACAACCGAAGAAGCAACCAGAGGATGATGATCCCCAGACAGAGGAGGCAATTAAAGAGGCGGGGCGACAAGATGCTTCTCACGCAAGGCCACAAGAGTGGCATCGGAGTATGGGGCGATCCCAGAGGAAGAAAGCACCCGAACAACAGCAGTATAGTGGCCATCACAAATCTTCCGCTGACATTGGCGGAGGTTAAGCTCACTCAAATCCAGATCCTCATCCAAATGAAATGAAGAAGGACCCTCATCAAAACACTCCTGCAAACCCCCTCCCCCCCCAGGTACCCCTCAAGCAAGGATAACTCTGGCAATACTCTCCTCCTGATGCTGACGCCGAATAGCAGTCCGACACTCATGATTACTCCGAGGAGCGAAAGTCTTGAGCAAACAAAGTGGTAGAACAAGCAAATGAACCCAGCGGAAGAGATCACTAGGGGAATCAGCCACATCATCCAAAGCCCCATTCAAAGCCCGGGCAAACCAAAGACGGCACTTAGGAGGAATAGATTTCACTGTGCGAAGGCCCAACTACAATAAACGATCAAGCGAGGCTATAGACCACTGAACAAGCTCAACACTATCATCAGAAGAAACCGAAGTAGAAGGAGCCATAGGTCTCGGAATACCATAAATATGAAAGGTGTAGATGCCATCAACACACTCCGGATGCATCACAATATCACCCCGACTATGCCGACATCTAGCTCGAGTAGTACGGGTTTTAAAACACACCCCACACAACCAGAGCCCCATCCGTCTCAAAGAACTCTCGACATTGGAATAAATAGTCAAACTATCAGTAAGAGTCTAACGAGTAAGGTCCAATGCACCCTCATGACAATGTCGGTCCTATAAATGTTTCTGCCATGCAGCCTTGGTTAGGCCCTTACCAAAACCATCCCGACACGCATGAAGACCCGAAAAAGGACAATGGTACCGCACTAGCTCAGACATGAAAGGACAGAAAATCCAACACCCTTCCTCACACAAAGCGGCGTTGAACAGCCAAGGGCGACCAACACACCAACCACAAAAAAAATGGTTGACAAACAGCCCAAGGAAAACCGCACAACCCGAACCCCAGCAGCAACCCGCAAACCCCACTACACCCAGAACGACACGCACAAAGCAGAGGCAAAGGTGGCAGCGGCCGAGCACAGAACAGGGGCACCACCGGACCACCGAAGCAAAGCAGAAACAGCGAAGAAAAAAAACAGAAACAAAAAGGAAAAGAAAAGAAACACGCACCGGTGGAAGGACCCAAGGACAGCGCCGTCAACCACCACAACAATGACCGGTGACTTGAGGTCGGAAGGCCAATGGGTGGTGGCGCAGGTCGACAATGGTCGCAGAACAGGCGACAAAGGCGCCTGATCGAAAAGACAAAAACGCTGCACGCAATATCCCTCTCAACTGTGAAATCCACCGCAGGAACAAACCACAACTTCTTCCCCTGACCGGCGACGTGAGGTCTAAAGGTTGACGTGGGGTGGGTGTCAGCAGCTAATGGCGGAAGAAAACCCAGAAAACCGATGCCCTAAAACGATGCCCTAATCACACAGCCACAACCCTAATGCCGACACCAACAAACCCGACGATGGAACCCGACGATGAGTTGGCCGGATTGAGATGACGATGGTGGTGACGGAGAAGGACTAGGGTGGCAACAAAGGGATCGCCGGAAATCGACTCAGAAATCTCCCCTCCCCCTCTCTCTCTCTAACGTTCTTCTTCTTCTTCTTCTTCTTCTTCTTCTTCTTCTTCTTCTTCTTCTTCTTCTTCTTCTTCTTCTTCTTCTTCTTCTTCTTCTTATTATTATTATTACTATTATTATTATTATTATTATTATTTTTTTTTTATATAAAAAAAGCGCAAACTTTTATTAATCAATCAAAAGTTTACAGGAAATTGGTGGGTAGCCGAGATAAAATCTGGGCGCCCACCTCCTTAGCAATAGCAAAGCTAAGTCTAGTGAAAATAAAAGCAGCAGCGCGCGCTCCGGCATCCTGAGACAGAGAATATTTCTGAATCCGTTTGAGCACGAGGCTTATCGTGAGAACAACTCTCAACCGTCCATCAAATTATCTGACGGCTGAGATTAGACGCGCGCTTCTTTGAAAAGTAGACTTTCGCGGAAAACAAAAAATAATAGTGTACATGTGATCAATATCAAACCTACGGAACAAAATCAAACCACACGAAACAAAATCAATCGATTTCATCATTAATCCTCCTTAATTTGTAAATTTTTGTTTTTCGACATCAAATTTAGTGATCTAAAATCGGTTATTTATCATCAATTCTTTGTGTTCAAGCGCAAATCTTGAAGCTTAAATCGATTCAATTTGTTCAAACTTTTGCATTCATCAGCTATTCAGTTATTTCAAGATCAAAACTTTGTAAGGAAAATCGGAATTGATTTCATCATTCATCTGGAATTATTGTTTTCTACAGTCAATATTTAGGTATGTTCATTCAATGTTATTTAATTCCTTTCTGAATCGTTGTTGAATTGATTTTATGATGATGTTAAAGTTAAATTTAATGAAATTCAACTTAATTTCGGATTTGATTAAATTTAGTTAACTAGATTTAATGTCCGGAACCACAAAAACATTAATTTTATAATGAAAAGTGTTAAATTAGGGTTTATAGTTTGTTTGTTTGATTTTAGGAGGATGATAAATGTAAATGTACTTTGTGGTGAGAAAAAATGTAAAAATAATGAGAAAGGAAAAGTGTGTAATTTGAAGTAACTGAAAAGTAGTTTTGCATGTAATAATAATATATTGTGTTGTGGTGTACATGTTTCATAAGGAAATGTCCAATCAGTTTTATTTAAATGTGCATTATATATAATAAGGATGTGCAAGTAATTATTACCTTTTGCAAGTGGTCTTGCAACTGTTCACAATAAGTCAAATGACGGTTTCTAACTTGCTTATGTGGTGAAAAGACACAACTATTCACATTAATTTAAATATTACTTCTGAATGTACATTATATTAATTATAAAAAAACCTGTTCCATCAAATAAATTGTCCACTATCTATATTTATAATGTGCATTTTCTGATAATTGGGTGCAACTAAAATATCATTAAGCACTGTTTGGAAAATGTACATTATGTTATATTTAAAGGTACATTAAATTATTTAAAAAAGAACATGAAACATTATTTGGAAAATAAATGTGCTTTCAGTTTAATTCAAATGTCCATTACGTATTTTCATAATGTGCATGTACTGTTTTATGCAAGAGATTTAAAAGCAGACCTTAAATGTACATTATATTATTTTTAAAGGTATATTTTATTATTTACACAGGAATTTGAAATATCAATTAAATTGAACTCGTAATCAGTGGCGGATCTTGGTATTACAGGGCAGGGGCCAGGCCCCCCCCTGACGTTGGCCCAAGACAATGGCTGGCCCCTGCTGGCTTGATCTTCGCTTAAAAAAAATAATTGTCTAAAGTGGCCCAAAAGTAACTAACTCTGCGTGTAAGTATGAAAGAATTAGGCCCACCAAATGTTACTCCTTATTCCTGCGGTACATTTGAGTTCATTTGATCATATTTACTACACATGTGGGCCATGTGGCACACATTAAATTTTCTTTTTTTTTGACAATAATAACACGCATTAAATTTTCGGTCCTTCATGTTTCAATTTTTCATTTTCCTTTTTAACTCTCGCTTAAATATGAAGTATGTATGTATGACGGTTTTACGGTAATTAACGTTCAAACATTTAATAATCTAATCTAAATTATTATAAAAGTCGTAAATAAGTTGGTCAGGACTCATGATATCAAAAGGTTTGATATGGGTACTAATTAATATATTGAGTATACTCGTAAAGTAGTAATTATCCTTATCTATTTTGGTCCTAATTTAGTCGATAATTGTTAATGTTTTAGTGTGCAATATAAACTTATTATACTTTCGTGTACATTTTTATTACCTTGATTATTTAGCTAGTCATTACGATTTTAAATTTTAGATTTATGACAAGTTTTTGAGTAACTTGAAAATAATCTTATTTTATATTTTAGCGTCTTAAAAAGTTTTATTACATCAAAATCGAAACTAATAAGGTTTTTGTAGCAGTAAAATGGTTATTAAATTAGTTCTCTACTCCCTCCGATCCACACCAAATGTAACACTTATCTAAAATGGACGATTCATACCAAATGACTCAACTTTTTATTAGTGGTCCTTAATATTTTGTAAATTACTAACGAATGAAACTTTGTAATTATTAACCTATTTTATACTCCCTTCGAACCAAAGGTAACATAGGAAAAAATGAAATATTTAAGAAAAAGTGAAAAAAAGTAAGGGTACAACAACAACATAGGCAGATCATGTAAATATGGGTTTAATTGTGGGATGGTATGTTGGCTATGTAGTGATATTTTGTGTAAATATGAAATGGGTATAAAGACAACTTATTAAAATTCAAGTTTATTCTTTGGAAACCTAAAACTAACTTGGCCCCCCTTGAAAATTCGCTCAAGATCCGCCATTGCTCGTAATACATATAGTCGTTTAAGTAACATAGATAACTTCAACCAATTTATTAATTACTATGATTATGTTTGTGACTGTTGAAAAGACACAACTGTTCACAATATTTAATCTCTTCTACTCAATTAATCCACTATATAAACACAAGAGTACATTACCACTTTCCATCTTATCTTCATTTCTAAAACCTTTTTCAATAACCAAAATCTTTAATCTCTCCAGAAAACTACACAATCTTCTAAAAAAAAAACAATGTCTTATTCTAAATGCAAAATACCCTACTACCAGAACATTCAAGACAAAAACAATTTCATCAGTGGTTATATGACATGGAAAGCAGACCAGTTTTCTTCAAACTAGATTAGTTCAAAGAATATTCCTGTGGAGATGGATGTACCATCACACAGACATCCTTTACATATTTTTCTTACTAATTCTGCATTCCTCTCGATTCTTTTTGAACGACTTGGGAGGCGAGAGAAAAAAAACATGGCCGAGGTATGTAAGGCTTGGTTGTCTTGGTTCCTTATAGGGAACGACAAAAAGATAATTGAAAGGGATTATTACCGAAACGCGGTTTCGGGAAATGAAAATGGAATAATCACTATCACAAAGAATGGAAGCCTGCTTGAAAGATACTGCCTTTGCAGGCGTTTGTCTAGTCGTGAAGAAAAAATTAGACATCATAAACGACAAGCACGACAAAGAAAAAAATAAAGAAAACAAGATGAAATTGAAAACTTGTATGAGGAGCAGTCTGGTGATAAGGGTTATTACGACTCTGACTGTTAGATTAATTTACAATTATATTAAGTTAGTTTTCTAGTATATTGTTATTTTGTATTATCTTGTGGTTTTTTTTTTTTTTTTTTTTTTTTTTTTTTTTTTTTTTTCAGTATAAGCCTTAATAGGCTTTATGCTTTTGAAAGTCTTGAATGGCTTTTGTAAATATTTCTAATATTAATGAAATAGTATTATGTCTATTTGTTTGTTTACTGTCATTAGCATTCAATACATTTTATATATATACTATATCAAAATGGACAACAATATTTCCTATGAACATTAGCAGTAAAATAAATGTTCCTTTAAAGGCATGATAATGGACATTGGCAGGAATACATTATATATGAACCTTTGTAGAGCATATTATAATTCGATTACTGCATTATTGATGTAATAATATTCAATATACTTACTTACTTAACTACTGTTGAAGCAGACAATGAGTACAAGTGATGCAACTACGTCTTCTTCTACAAATAACAGCTTTAAGACTCCAAGAACAAGAATTGAAACATTAAATGCACTCCAGTACATTCCATTCTGTCCAGAGGAAAAGAAACCTAAAGTAGGACAATTATTCGAAACACTAGAATCAGCAGAGTTATTCTACGAAGAATATTGTACAATCTGTGGGTTTACGCCAAGACATGTAACAACAAAAAGGATTAAAGGCAATGAGTTACAAAACAGTTTTGTATTAAGGAATGATGTCTGCAATAGGCAAGGTGTAAATGAAAGTAGGAAAAGGAAGAGGACTGATACTCATACTGATACTGCTGAGAATGATGCCCAATCTGATGTGACAGACATAAGCCGTGTGAGGCCGATTACAAGAATTGACTGTCGTGCATTAGTGCAGTTCAAATACCAAGAAAATGGAACTTACATTGTTACCAGATTCGATGAAGCCCATAACCATCCACTTGTTTCGCCGGAATCTACAATATTCTTGAAAGGAAACCGAAAAATGACAGAGGTACAGAAACAACTTGTCACAAAGGTAAAGGTGCTAAAACTAGGTGGTGTGAAAGCCTATAGAGGTTGGAAGGATCTGTGTGGAGGTTACGACAACATTGGTGCTACTGAGGTTGATTTCAAAAACTTTGTCAGGGACATAAAAACCTACATTGGTAATTTTGATGCGCAAATGTTTGTTGATAATCTTATTGGTAAAAAAGACACATGTAGTTCATTTTATTTTGATTTTATAGTAGATGAAAACAAGTGCCTGGCTGGAGTGTTTTGTGTAGATCCGATCTGCATAAAGAACTACATGCTGTTCGGTGAGGTGTGATCAGCAGATGCTACATATGGAACAAACAAGTACGATATGGTGTTTGTGCCTTTCACAAGAGTTGATCACCACAAAAGGTGCATAACCTTTGGAGCTGGGTTGTTAGGTGATGAAAGTATTGACTGTTACAGATGGCTGTTCAAGACATTTTTGGAAGAAATGGGCGGGTGCCAGCCGAGAATTATAATTACTGATCAAGACAAATCAATGAAGTCGGTAGTCCCGAAAGTGTTTAAGGAGTCAACACACAGACTGTGCATATGGCACATAATGAAGAAACTAAGAGAAAAAGTCAGTTATCAACTGTTTCAAGATGAGGATTTTAAGACCAGGCTCAATAGGTGTGTTTGGAACAACCAACTTGAGCCTGATGAATTCGAAGAACAATGGGGGAAGATAATGGCTGATTATCAACTTGTAGAACACGAGTGATTTCAGATTTGTACGATATCAGGGAACAGTGGATCCTTGCCTATTTTAAAGATGTTTCAATATCTGGCTTGATGAGGGTTACTTCTAGGTCTGAGTGTGAAAACAGTTTTTTTGATAGGTTCCACACACCTCATTTGACCGTTGTTGAGTTTTGGGTGTGCTATGAGAGTGATTTGGAAGCACAAATACACAAGCAGTCCAAGTTGAACAGTGACAACAAACACTCTGAAATCCCACGGAAAAAAAACTCAAACCTTGAAGTCCATGCTTCTGAAATATACTCTCACAATATTTTCGAAGACTTCCAAAAAAAATTGGTTGCAGCTTTGTCTGATTGTCGTTTTAAAGATGTGGATAAGATTGATGAGATAAAAATATATATTCTAACAGACTTGTAGATGCCAAATAAGTCATGGAACGTAACATATTCACCAGATAACATGGAGATTACTTGTTCCTGTTCTATGTTTCAGATAATGGACTTGTTGTGCAGGCACTGCCTTTGGATTCTATACAACCAAGATTTTCAGAAAATACCAGAACAGTATATAATGCAAAGATGGACAAAAGCTGCAATGAGTAAGACTGTCTTTGATAACGATGGCAAACTGATAGATGTCTCTCAAAAGTTTTCTGACCGGAAAAGTTTGAGTACTGAGTTGTGGCAAGAGGTTTATTCTTGTGTCAGGGTAGCTCAGTGTGATGATAACGACATGAAGCTTTTGATTGAAAAACTAAGAGATATTAGATTGGATATGATTAGTAACAGAAGTGTTCCAGCAAAGAAGAAAGGCAAGATGAAAGAAATAGAAAAGTATGTGGGCTGCTAAATACCTCAGAAGTTGGTGATTCATGTTCCTAAAAAAAATCTAAAAACAAGGGTAGGACCAAGGGCAAGAGAATTGAATCACAAATGTTAAAAGCCCTAAAGAAGATAGAAAAAGAGAAGAGGTAATGCAAAACATGTGGCCGCCAAGGACACAGCTCTAGGACTTGCAAAGAAACAAACCATCTGACAGGTATGTGTAATTTGGTTTCTTGTTAAAGCATATTACATTAATGCTAAATAACTATTAATTATACAAGTATAGCACATAGTGTTTACCTTCGAAAATCATCACTCTTATATGGAGGCACATACGCTCTTTGTGCAATCAACATTATGGTTGTTCTGAAGGCATAGATGAGAATTTCAGCAATGTATATTTGGTTAACATTAAATGTATATCAATTTAGTTGTTCATTTTGGCCATTTTCTCCTTATAAAATCTAATATTTAATTTACATTCTGTTGCACCAAATACCACCATGAAGATGACGACGATGAAGGAGATGAATCTGATGTTGTGGAGGACGACGATCAAAGAGATGAATTTGATAACGAAGTGGAAGATGCAAATTTTTGATTCAAGGATAGACATCCATAATATACACTACGAGAACATTCTTAAAGGCTTGTATGTACAATTGGATTTTACTGCCAAAGTACATTACTCTTATAGGCAAAGTATATTACATTTGTATTAAAGGATCATTATTGTTGTTCTGCAAGGAACATTCTTAAAGGCTTGTATGCACAATTTGATTTCACTGCCAAAGTACATTGCTCTTATAGCCAAAGTATATTACATTTGTATTAAAGGATCATTATTGTTGTTCTGTAGGGACATCATCAACTTGATTGGAATTATTTTCCCAGAGAACAATAATTTGAAGGCGCAAAAGCCTTTTGCACAATAAATATTATTGTTGTTCTGCAAGAACATAATAAACTTTATTGAAATTTGTTTCCGAAATATAACACTCTCTTGAATTAAAATTTTTTCAAACTTCAGGTTGTTCGAGTCGTAGCTTCCTCAATATATGTTACATTACTCACACACATGTCACAAACGAAACTAAAAAAGGTTTTACGGCTTGAATTCAGCATCTTCCTCATATTCATCGTCGTATTCTTCCCATGGCAGTGGGTTTGAACGAAAATCCATTGCCTTCTTTAGTACAACATCGGAACATACATTTCCTTCTGTTGAAATCATATATGAAATGCATTTCTTCCGCAGAATCAGTTGGGGAGCATCCTAGGAAAGTAAAGAAAACAAGGGGTTAGAACATGTACAAATGTGTACTGAATTATGTATTAATAATAATTGTATTACTTCTGAAACTCACATCGCCTTTTTTAAGCCCACAGGTCCAATTTAGCTTACCCATAAATGTCTCCATATGTCTCATAACGTAATAAACACCACAATCAGTCTTGTTAGTGTTGTTCCTCCACTTCATCTTTGCAAGAATAGGCTGCAGTTTTTTGATGCGATCAACTTTTACCTTTGAAACACCGATGTCTTTCAAGTATTCTGCAACATTACGCTGGCGGAGAAGGGGGAAAAAACATTAGGACACTAATAATTATGAGCTACAATATCACAAAAATAAGAAAATTAAGACAGACCATATTGTTGGGAAAGGTACACTCTATGTAAAGTCATTGTACATTCATAATAATGAAAAAGAACAGCATGTAGTGCTGTTAAGCAAAAAAGAGCATAAAATCTTACAAAAGACAGTGGTCTCCGGTTTTCCGTTACGATGCACTTTATCAATGATGATGAACTTATACTTGTTGCTGTCAATGACTAGTAAATGCTAATGCCTTTTATATATAACTGGGAAGAAGAACTGTAGATTTTAAAAGATTTAATTAGGCAACAAGCAAATTAAATATAACATGCAGAAAGAGTGTATATTGTCGATGCTAACCAAATCAATTCTATTTGGGTTAACCAAGAATTGGGTAAACTCTTCTTTCATTATATTCTTAATCACCATAAAATTTTCAACAGTGTCCAGTTCTCCTTGAAGCATCATCTGTATGCAAGACAAGTAAAGTTTCTAATGTTAATCAAGGGAAACAACATTACAAAATTTACTTGTTGAAATAAGTTTATATAAATATTTGACTTACACACACAACTGTGGTGAAAAAAAATCGATATGGCTCTGAAGAGTTTCTTCTAGATTCCTTGGCATTCAAAAGTTTTGCCCAACAATCGATCACATCACTCGTTAAATACTTAGATTCTCGTAGCGTTGCTATTTCAATACGCCGAAGAGAAATGTCACCCACATGCACAAGAAGTTCCCTGGTTCAGGACTACCAGTGTTAACTGAAAACAGGATACAAAACATTTTAAATTTAAATATTGTACATTAGTAGTAATATATATGTACCTGGCTAAATCCGTATGTTTTCCTCTACTATACGACACATAATCAGCAATGCAATTCTGAAAATCAGTAAGAGGAGTAATAATGCAAGTATATGTGCTTAGGAAATTACAATTTGCAAGGATGCTCAGAGACTCTGGTTGACTTGTTTCATGTTCATGAACATTTTGATTGTTGATGACTTTGCCCTTGCTAGTGTCAGCACTGTCAAGAACATCATTGTAATCTGTACTCATCTCCTCCATACCAACTATATCCTTTATATTTTTGCCCTCATCGTTAAGACAGACATTATGCTCATTTGTACTTTTGTCTTTTATCCTAGCTATGTCGTTTGTATTACTCACATCTGCCGTGCTAACATTGTTCTCACAAACATCATTACCATCTGGTATATTCCCTTTTGTACAACCTACCTCCACTGTTCTCTTCTTAACCCTAACAGTCTCATTGTTGTCACGGACACCAATATCTTCTGTACTCTTCTTTTTCTTTCCAACTACCTCCTCTCCTATCTGCTCATCCCCAGCAGTCTCATCACCACATTTATCCTCGTAGAATTCTTCATCAGATGAATCCAGTTTCTTTGGGAAGAGCTTCTTTTGATAATACTTCACCTTTGTTAAAACGTCATCACAAACAATGTTGCACTTGGATGAAACCAAAGTGCAAAGATATTTGATTCTCAATATTCGAAGTCCATCCATCTACAAAAGTTAGAATATCTTGAGGATTGGTAACTTATAAACAAGAATGTGCTTTTAATAATTTAAGAAAGATCATTTAATTAAACCAAAAGTACGTTTCCATGTATTTCATTGTATAAATACCACAGTCAACAACATTTTGATGGCTTCTCCAAGGCATTTTTAATACAGCAGGCTCCATTGCTCTTACTCTTTCCTTCAAATCACCAATGTCATTGAAATATTCTGCCAAAGCATTACGCTGCATGGAAAAATTCAGATCAAACTGTCTAGAGAGACTGTGCAAAAAATATGACATTGTAAAAGAAAAAACAACCAATGAAAGGCAACTGGACAATTACCATATTCCAAGGTTTGTTTCCATAACGAGTTTTTGGGGTTTCATCATGCTGTTGATTATCAAGAATGACAAACTTGTTCTTCTCCATATTGAATACGAACAGGTAAAAATGCTTGTCGGATATTATTGGTAAAAAAAATGTTTTATATAAGAAAAGATTAGAAGATACAACAAACATAAAATTTGTTACGAGAGTAAATTAGCAGCAGATAACACTATGTATTGACTATATATATTGTTTGAGCTAACCATATCAACTTTTGTCACATCAATAATCCCAGCATGATTTAACTCATTTCTAAGATGTTTCTTGAATACTTCCAATTGTCTTTCAAATTTGAATTCTTTCCTTTGCCCTTGAAATGCTAGTTGCACACACAGAACATAATATTCTTCTATTAATATAAACTTGTATAACATAAAATTATTGTAATATAGAATGAAATAAAATTTTACTTACAAATACGAGGGATGAAGCAAAGAATCGACGTGGTGCTGAAGATTTTCTTTCAAGTTCATTGAAATTCAAGTAAGCTGACTAACAATCAACCACATCATCTGATATATAGCGAGGTGGTTTTAGAGATGCAAAAAGATATCGGGTACCCACGACATTCTTAAACTCAAAGAGCTTTTCACTGGTTCAGACGTTACACAAAACAAGTCAGTTAATTACACATATGTACATTATCTTTATTAATAATGCACATAATACCCAAACAAAATATAAAGAATTATTAAATAAAAGAAACATAATGAGTAGAATAAAATATACCTAGCAAGAAGAGTGCCTTTTCACTTAGTGTAGTAGACGTAGTCAGCAATACAGTGCTGAAACTCAAATGGCTCTGTACATGGGTCAATGTCTCCTCTTAGTAAATCAAGTTCAGTACTAATATCTAAGCTTGGGTTGGGATTGGTTGCCTTGGGTTCTTCACTATAATCTTTAAATAACATGCTACATACAAGGGTATTTATAAGATTATCCGTATTGGCTTCTTGCTCATTCTCCCCGTCACTATCAACATAAAGATGGTTCGAATCATTTTGTACATCCTTGTCCTCATCAGACAGTTTGTTTTTGTCACACTCCCCTTCTTGTAACACTCGCAAATTTCTCATTCTGACATTTAAAATTTATTTAACCGTTCGATTACTTTATTTCATATTTATTTCATATTTAATTTAATTAACCTCTTTTACATAAATTTTATAAAATTTACATTCTTACAAGCTTGTTTATATAAAATAAATATTTCAGTCGGATAATAATAATTGTGACGATAATAATAGTTTTCCGTCTTAAGTTATAGACACTTTTCCGTCTAGCAGGATCGTCGCATTTCTCTTATAAAGCCATTTCAATTCGGACCAACCCGATTCCGACAACACTCACTCTTACACTCTAACTTAATTATTATTATTATTATTATTATTATTATTATTATTATTATTATTATTATTATTATTATTATTATTATTATTATTATTATTATTATTATTATTATTATTATTATTATTATTATTATTATTATTATTATTATTATTATTATTATTATTATTATTATTATTATTATTATTATTATTAATATCCGTGTTATGTTCAAGTGGGTGAAAAACCATGACCCACCCTGCACTCCTTTTTCTTCTTCTTCATTCGAAACCAAAGAACAACACACCCCCGCAACAACACAAAAACGGACTCAAAACACCATTTTCGTCACCTCCAACCTCAGATCCCGCCTCCATTCTCAACCAAATTCGATAAATTTTACACCAATAGCTTCCTCCTCTCGTCCTCCTTCTCTGTATGTAAGAAAGAGCCAACCTTTCGTCCTATTTCGTAACGGCCGTCTTACAAGGGATTGATTTTGGTCTACCTTCTTTCATTTTTGGGTTTAAGGTCATCCTTGGGCGATTCCTCACTCGTTTAGGAGAGCAAAAAGGTAACGGTGATGGGATTACTCGACATTATGTCGAAATTTATATGTGCTTAAATGTGTTTTTACTCTTTTATAATATAAAGTTTCCACCTTGCTGAGTCATGTGGTGTTTGTTTGAGACGGTTTTATACAAGTTTTAATTATCCATTTTGAGAAAAGTTGGTACCTTTGGATTCATGGTGAAGTGGGTAATTATGTTGGGTAATTTAATTGAATGAATATTATCATTTTAATGCTTAAAATTTCGTCTTAAGACGGTTTCAAAAATGGTGGTGAAAACCGTGAAAATGGAAATTTTGCATTAAGGTGATTTTGGGCTCGATTTGGATGATGGTTTTGTGGTCTATTTGAGTCAAATATTTAATTTCCGTCTCATGTATACTGCCATCGATGTATTGGGTTGTTAGTATGTAAGAAATTCCGTCCATTTCATGCTCAAAACTATTCATTTGAACTCTGTTGTGGGACAGTTCTTAGGGACGTGCAATTGTGCAAAAGGTAAGTGTATGTGTCTTGTGGATGGAAAGCATAAGTAAAACGATTGGATAAACAATAGAACCACAAAAAGGTGGGCGGGGTAGTTGTGGTTTTCATGGTTAAATTCTGTCCTAATATGGAATTAGTGAATTGAGTCAAATGGACGAGAAAGGAAAACTTAGGACAGTTTTGGACTTGACTTTGAGATTGATTTCGTTGTTGGTTCAAGTCAATTTGATAGCTCATGTCATGTGTACATATACAGGTGTGAATTGGGTCGATTGTATGTAAGAAATTCCGTCCATTTCATGCTTAAAATTTTGTCTTAAGATGGCTTCACAAATTGTCTAGAAACCATGTATATAGGTTGTGTATGGGTGATTTTCTTGGACTGTTTGGAGTCGATTTTACGGATAATTTGAACCAGTTATTTAATTTCTATCTCGTGCGAATATCCATGTATGTAATGGGTTGGTTGTATGTGAGAAATTCCATTCGTTTCGTGCTTAAAATTTCGTCTTAAAACGGTCACAAATGAACTTTATAAATTGTCAAAATGGACCTTGTCAAGCAGTTTTCACGGGCTGTTTTGACGGGTTTCTTTATGTTAAATTGAACCAACTTCCTTGCTACTGTCTCAAGTGCATATACATGTTTGGATTGGGTCTTTTTTTCTGGGTAAAATCTGTCTTTGTTTGGCCTAGAAAATCGTCCTAAGATGGCTGGACAAAGGGAGAAACAATGTGTTTTCTTTGGGATCGCCATCGCGCCTTTTTGGCATGTGATGTCTTTCATTTGTCTTCTTGGCTGTTTATGCAGGGGCTGCCAGTATTGGCATTGGCCGTGGCTGGCTGAGACGGGGTGCGGCCAGACCGTGGCCGGGTTAAGCTGCCCATGACTAGGCCGTAGCCCCGGTTGGGTTAATTTTTATCCGTGAAATTTTTTGTTCGGGTTTAATTAAATTGAATTTCCGTCACATAATTTATGTATCTTAAATTCATTATTTACAGTTTATTTATATTTTTCTCACATGAATCGTATATGTGGAACTTATTGTTTATTCATGTCATAATTATATGGAATGTCTTCATTTAGCTATAATATGAGCTTTAATTCAATTATTCTCATTTATTTATCGTATTTCAAATACGAGTAATTTATTCCAAGTTGATTCGTATCGCTTGATTGAGTCGTACTCTTATGATATATCTTTACGCCGCTCCCGTGCCGTTCTGCCAGGAGTTGGTTGATTTTTGTTTACCCACCCCTTTCGGACTGTTCTGCCGATTGTGGGTTAGCTCATATCGTATTCTGGTGACAATGCCTTTATGCTATACATTTTGCTTGACTTGTCTTTACGCCTCTTTCGGACTGTCCTGCCGATTGTGGGTTTAGCTCATATTTTCCGCCTCTTTCGGACTGTTTTGCCGATTGTGGGTTCTCGACTTCCGTTCTGTCGATCGAGTCTTGGATGCGGACTGTTCTGCCGCATGTCGAATCGGGGACCGTTCGCCCCGAGAGTCGGCGATTTAGACTAGGACTGAGTCTTGGGAGTACCATTGTCGTCCTACCAGGGGAATTATATATTTATATATGAGTAGTAAAGGTCTTGCTTGGTTATAGATATTGGTATTCGTCTTTCAAGGCAAGAGTTATGCCTTGTGTTGTTTATCTTGGTCCTATCGGATACTAGAGGTGAGCTACAAGCCCTCTAGTTGTGATATGATCGTCGGGATTGATGTTCCCATCCGTTCTTATGGTGAGATGCAAGCCATAAGTATGAATGTGACATTAGTAGCCATGTCCCGTGCAATGTTTGCTAAATGGTTTTCCAAGTAATGGCTACAGTTTCTATTCTTCTAATTTGCATTGATTGACCCCTTACTTAACTGTTTCACATGATTCGGATTCTAATATCATATCTATGTTGTATTTCCTTGAAATTAGTGCCTTTTTTATAAATGACCGAATTCTTGTCTTTCATATTATTTGATTGTCTCACATGATTAGTTGAATCTTTATTATGCTAATGTTGATCTATCTTGTTACATCTCATTTAATTGCCATGTTTAAATATAAAAACTTGATATTCATATCTTTTGTAAGTATCTTACATGACTCAACTGTTTTAGTTCTTTGTTATGTTCGTTTCGACATTTTGTGGCTGGGAGAACCTTGAGTTACTCCCCACTGACTGTGGCGTTCATGTTTACATGAATGACAGGTACTAGTTGGTGCATTTATGTGGTGAAGACATGTGTGAGCTAGCGAGCACTTTGGCCTTGTAGTCGGTTTATTAGGATTGTTTAGACTCACCTTTTATTGTATTGTCATTCGAGGGATATATTTTCCCTCACCTTTGACTATCGCGTTTGTATAATTTAATCTTTATTTCCGCATTCTTTATTTGTGTTTTAGATTTTTATGAACCCGCGCTTTAAACTTTAAAAGTTTCAAAAATCTCCTAAAATTCCGCACTTTATTATTGAAATTTTCTTACCGTTATTGCGGGGGTTCACAGTTGGTATCAGAGCTTATGTTGCTCCCGACGCACACACGTGTACCCCAAATTTAAATTGAACTTGACCTTGAATAATGAATGAGAGATGGGTAGACTTAAGGACCTAAGGTGGTAGTCTGTAGTGTGTTTGCTCTTTGTTAGGTTCTAACGTGTTTGTTGATTGTCATTTAATAATTGTTGTGCCCTTGGATCATGACCGTGAGCTTACCTACTTAAAGATCAAGATTTGGTGCCTATTATCGGGGATTGAAGATTTGTTCAACCTTTGAAGAATGATTCTACTTCCTCGAAGATATTTCTCATTCTTTTTATACCTTGCCTTATTCTTTACTTCTTGATGCTTACTTCCTCCTCTAAACTTTCTTTTCTTTCTCCTTTGAAGTTACTCTTGTACCTCCCAACTTGTCCTTTGTTCCTTGCTTATCTTCCCTTAACGCCTTTTAGATAGTTCTCTTTCTTTTGTGGGATGTTAATCTTGGTTGAATTATTTGGCTTTGTGGAGTTTGTTTGTAGTTGACCCATAACTCTTGGTTTTGAGAAGTTGTGATGTTGGAAGGAGTTAGGTAGTGTGGTGAGACATACTTAGTGATTCCTATACCTAGTTCTTGATAAAGTGAGTATAATTAATTGGTGGATTCGGTGCGTTAAGAGTGAGTTGCCTATGTTACTAAAGTCATAGAACTTGGCTTTGTTGTTGATGTTTGGGATTTGAAAGCTTAGTAGGTTGAGCGTTGTTACCTTAGGAGTAAACATGGAGTAAGGTTTATGATTTGATTTGGAAAGAGATACCTTTAGGATGTTGATGGCCATACATAGGTTGGTGTTACCTTTTGACGACGTTGGATATGAGTATAGCCTTGTTAGTAGTTTCGATCATCTTTTGTGGAAGTCGTTGTGAATGTTTAGTGATTGGGAATTGTTGAATCACAAGTGTTATGAAGTACCTTGTTCCAAAGAATAGCTTAGGATGAAGTAACGTAAGTGTTTTGAGGAAATCCTTGGGAGTGATGTGGTTATGAGTTTTGTTCTTAAGAAGTTTTCGGAACCGTTAGGATGAGGTTGTTGTTTGAGATTTGAGTACCTGGCGTTTTCTTGTTGTCTAATTTCCTTTCTTCTTTGACCATAAGCGTTACCGTTCATACCTCTCTTCCTCGCTTCATCATACTTCTCCGTTAAGTTTGACACTCGTAACTTGTGAAGCTCTATCTTTGACATCCTTGTTGACCTTACTTCAATTCTTGCCCTAGGAAGTTCATCATAGCTCTTTTGTTAGTTAAGTTTTGGATCCTCTTAGCATAGTTTGTTCTTATGGTATCTAAGTTCTTTTCATTTCGTACAATTCCTAAATATTTCAAGCTACCATTTTTGATTCGTTGTTAAAAGTTTAGGTTACTTTTGCAAAACCTTACCTATTTATAAAAGTTTGAAAATGAAAATTTGATTTAGTTTCCTATTCGTTCTTCGTGTATAGACTTCTTTATCATGGTTTTGAGTTGCTAAACCCGAGATTTCTTTAAATTTTATCCAATTTCTATTAACTTTGATCTTTTTATGATTTCGTTGTCAAAGTTTAATATTATATTTTCAGGAATTTAACTCCCTTTCTGGGTTTAAAGGTGAAACCTCCATTTCTATTTTGGCTTTGGTAAAAGAAAATTTGAGTGAATTATCTTTTTCTTTTGATTTTGACGTTGATCGGATGATAGGACTCGTTATTGGAGACGTTTGATAACTTGTTCTACGCTTGTCGGCGAATTGATTTTGTTTTAAATTTGTCTTTGACTTGGAAAGTTAGCGTTCTTGTGTGCACGACAAGAGCAATTTCGTTCCATGAATAAGACTTATACTTTTGAAAACTCTTCATTAATGTTTTTGAAAATATTTTGATTCTCGATTTATACAAATGATTTGCTTTATACCATATCTTTGATTTGGAATGTGATGTTCTTGAATGCGCAACGAGAGCACTTCTGTTCCTTTGATGAGAATCTGGTTCTGTCGGAAAATTTTATTTGAATCTTTTGAAAGAATTTTAATTCTCACAAAATGTAACCTTTTAATGTTCTGGTTACCAATTTCAAAAAGTCAAGCTTTATTTTTATAACCTTTCATTTATATTTTCAAGTTTCGAGGACGAAACTTTTTAAAAGATGGGGTGATTGTAACACTCGCAAATTTCTCATTCTGACATTTAAAATTTATTTAACCGTTCGATTACTTTATTTCATATTTAATTTAATTAACCTCTTTTACATAAATTTTATAAAATTTACATTCTTACAAGCTTGTTTATATAAAATAAATATTTCAGTCGGATAATAATAATTGTGACGATAATAATAGTTTTCCGTCTTAAGTTATAGACACTTTTCCGTCTAGCAGGATCGTCGCATTTCTCTTATAAAGCCATTTCAATTCGGACCAACCCGATTCCGACAACACTCACTCTTACACACTAACTTAATTATTATTATTATTATTATTATTATTATTATTATTATTATTATTATTATTATTATTATTATTATTATTATTATTATTATTATTATTATTATTATTATTATTATTATTATTATTATTATTATTATTATTATTATTATTATTATTATTATTATTATTATTATTATTATTATATAATATTATTATTAATATCCGTGTTATGTTCAAGTGGGTGAAAAACCATGACCCACCCTGCACTCCTTTTTCTTCTTCTTCATTCGAAACCAGCAACAACACCACCCCTGCAACAACACAAAAACGGACTCAAAACACCATTTTCGTCACCTCCAACCTCAGATCCCGCCTCCATTCTCAACCAAATTCGATAAATTTTACACCAATAGCTTCCTCCTCTCGTCCTCCTTCTCTGTATGTAAGAAAGAGCCAACCTTTCGTCCTATTTCAGAACGGCCGTCTTACAAGGGATTCAGATTTTGGTCTACCTTCTTTCATTTTTGGGTTTAAGGTCATCCTTGGGCGATTCCTCACTCGTTTAGGAGAGCAAAAAGGTAACGGTGATGGGATTACTCGACATTATGTCGAAATTTATATGTGCTTAAATGTGTTTTTACTCTTTTATAATATAAAGTTTCCACCTTGCTGAGTCATGTGGTGTTTGTTTGAGACGGTTTTATACAAGTTTTAATTATCCATTTTGAGAAAAGTTGGTACCTTTGGATTCATGGTGAAGTGGGTAATTATGTTGGGTAATTTAATTGAATGAATATTATCATTTTAATGCTTAAAATTTCGTCTTAAGACGGTTTCAAAAATGGTGGTGAAAACCGTGAAAATGGGGGCTGCATTAAGGTGATTTTGGGCTCGATTTGGATGATGGTTTTGTGGTCTATTTGAGTCAAATATTTAATTTCCGTCTCATGTATACTGCCATCGATGTATTGGGTTGTTAGTATGTAAGAAATTCCGTCCATATCATGCTCAAAACTATTCATTTGAACTCTGTTGTGGGACAGTTCTTAGGGACGTGCAATTGTGCAAAAGGTAAGTGTATGTGTCTTGTGGATGGAAAGCATAAGTAAAACGATTGGATAAACAATAGAACCACAGGTGGGCAGGGTAGCTGTGGTTTTCATGGTTAAATTCTGTCCTAATATGGAATTAGTGAATTGAGTCAAATGGACGAGAAAGGAAAACTTGGGACAGTTTTGGACTTGACTTTGAGATTGATTTTGTTGTTGGTTCAAGTCAATTTGATAGCTCATGTCATGTGTACATATACAGGTGTGAATTGGGTCGATTGTATGTAAGAAATTCCGTCCATTTCATGCTTAAAATTTTGTCTTAAGATGGCTTCACAAATTGTCTAGAAACCATGTATATAGGTTGTGTATGGGTGATTTTCTTGGACTGTTTGGAGTCGATTTTACGGATAATTTGAACCAGTTATTTAATTTCTATCTCGTGCGAATATCCATGTATGTAATGGGTTGGTTGTATGTGAGAAATTCCATTCGTTTCGTGCTTAAAATTTCGTCTTAAAACGGTCACAAATGAACTTTATAAATTGTCAAAATTGACCTTGTCAAGCAGTTTTCACGGGCTGTTTTGACGGGTTTCTTTATGTTAAATTGAACGAACTTCCTTGCTACTGTCTCAAGTGCATATACATGTTTGGATTGGGTCTTTTTTTCTGGGTAAAATCTGTCTTTGTTTGGCCTAGAAAATCGTCCTAAGATTTGGACAAAGGGAGAAACAATGTGTTTTTTTTGGGATCGCTGCCATCGCGCCTTTTTTGGCATGTGATGTCTTTGCCATTGTCTTCTTTGGCTGTTTATGCAGGGGCTGCCAAGTATTGGCATTGGCCGTGGCTGGCCGAGACGGGTGCGGCCAGACCGTGGCCGGGTTAAGCTGCCCATGACTAGGCCGTAGCCCCGGTTGGGTTAATTTTTATCCGTGAAATTTTTTGTTCGGGTTTAATTAAATTGAATTTCCGTCACATAATTTATGTATCTTAAATTCATTATTTACAGTTTATTTATATTTTTCTCACATGAATCGTATATGTGGAACTTATTGTTTATTCATGTCATAATTATATGGAATGTCTTCATTTAGCTATAATATGAGCTTTAATTCAATTATTCTCATTTATTTATCGTATTTCAAATACGAGTAATTTATTCCAAGTTGATTCGTATCGCTTGATTGAGTCGTACTCTTATGATATATCTTTACGCCGCTCCCGTGCCGTTCTGCCAGGAGTTGGTTGATTTTTGTTTACCCACCCCTTTCGGACTGTTCTGCCGATTGTGGGTTAGCTCATATCGTATTCTGGTGACAATGCCTTTATGCTATACATTTTGCTTGACTTGTCTTTACGCCTCTTTCGGACTGTCCTGCCGATTGTGGGTTTAGCTCATATTTTCCGCCTCTTTCGGACTGTTCTGCCGATTGTGGGTTCTCGACTTCCGTTCTGTCGATCGAGTCTTGGATGCGGACTGTTCTGCCGCATGTCGAATCGGGGACCGTTCTGCCCCGAGAGTCTGGCCAGATTTAGACTAGGACTGAGTCTTGGGAGTACCATTGTCGTCCTACCAGGGGAATTATATATTTATATATGAGTAGTAAAGGTCTTGCTTGGTTATAGATATTGGTATTCGTCTTTCAAGGCAAGAGTTATGCCTTGTGTTGTTTATCTTGGTCCTATCGGATACTAGGGGTGAGCTACAAGCCCTCTAGTTGTGATATGATCGTCGGGATTGATGTTCCCATCCGTTCTTATGGTGAGATGCAAGCCATAAGTATGAATGTGACATTAGTAGCCACGTCCCGTGCAATGTTTGCTAAATGGTTTTCCAAGTAATGGCTACAGTTTCTATTCTTCTAATTTGCATTGATTGACCCCTTACTTAACTGTTTCACATGATTCGGATTCTAATCTCATATTTATGTTGTATTTCCTTGAAATTAGTGCCTTTTTTATAAATGACCGAATTCTTGTCTTTCATATTATTTGATTGTCTCACATGATTAGTTGAATCTTTATTATGCTAATGTTGATCTATCTTGTTACATCTCATTTAATTGCCATGTTTAAATATAAAAACTTGATATTCATATCTTTTGTAAGTATCTTACATGACTTAACTGTTTTAGTTCTTTGTTATGTTCGTTTCGACATTTTGTGGCTGGGAGAACCTTGAGTTACTCCCCCCATTCGATCGTATGCGTTCATGTTTACATGAATGACATGTACTAGTTGGTGCATTTATGGGGTGAAGACATGTGTGAGCTAGCGAGCACTTTGGCCTTGTAGTCGGTTTATTAGGATTGTTTAGACTCACCTTTTATTGTATTGTCATTCGAGGGATATATTTTCCCTCACCTTTGACTATCGCGTTTGTATAATTTAATCTTTATTTCCGCATTCTTTATTTG
Organism: Silene latifolia; assembly: GCF_048544455.1. Classification (NCBI taxonomy): domain Eukaryota; kingdom Viridiplantae; phylum Streptophyta; class Magnoliopsida; order Caryophyllales; family Caryophyllaceae; genus Silene; species Silene latifolia. Next base: position 169,920,667 of record NC_133534.1, on the reverse strand, counting down.
TGTTTTAGATTTTTATGAACCCGCGCTTTAAACTTTAAAAGTTTCAAAAATCTCCTAAAATTCCGCACTTTATTATTGAAATTTTCTTACCGTTATTGCGGGGGTTCACACTTCTGACACCTCTTCCTTATTGTCTTCATTCCCATTTTCAACTGTTTCAACTTTGTTTTCCTCAAACTCCCCTTCCGACACGTCTTCCTTGTTATCTTCATTCTCATTTTCAATTGATTCAACTTTGTTTTCCTCAGACTCCCCTTTTGACATCTCTTCCTTCTTGTGTTCATTTTCATTTTCATTTTCAACTTTGTTTTCCTCTGACTCTCCTTTTGACACCTCTTCCTTGTTATCTTCATTCCCATTGTCAACTAATTCAACTTCTTTTCTCAATGCACAAGGCTTCTGGAATAGTTGAAATGTATTAAATTAAAGAACAATATACTTAAGCACCAAGTTAACATAATTTAACAAAAAATATGATCAACATATTTACCTTTTTATATGTATAAAAAATCAGCCTCTTCAATGACATGCTTTCAACCTGAATACTATTTTTTGAAGTTATGTTTACATTATTCAAAGCTTCAAGAACCAAAGTATGATTACTAACATCATTCTCAGCAGCAGGAACAACATCTGGAATATCAGCAACATTAGTACCAAAAGAACTTTCACTATCAGCGTAGTTGTGCTCATTTGACAAATTGAGTAAACTAAATGCATGATCACAGAGCTTCTTAGCAGTCTTGTTCTCTTAATTATTGATGCTTCTTTTTCTAACTTAGCCTTAACAGATGATATGTTCTGAGCTAAACTATTTATACATTTAGCAAGATCAAGAATATACTCCTCGGTGTAGTCCTTTGTTCCATTGACAGATTCGACAACTGTATTGTCAACCACTTCCTCAATTGGTGCTTCCAACTTACCATTTCCAAACATACCGCTTTTCATCTCATCCTTCTCTCTGGATGATAACAAACTGCTAGTCCAACCTACCAACGTATAATAATCTCTTTCAACTTTTCGTTCCACATGTACAATGCGATCAACATAGATGAGCTTCAAAAATAACAGTGGCCCACCGAAGTGAGTCTCTTTTTCCACCCACTCAATCTTGCTTTCTTGGAGACTTTTTAATAAAAAGGAACACCAATTATAATTTTTGATTTCATCTACATTCATCAACGATTTCAAAACATGATGATTAACCAAAGGCTTTTGGGTGTTTCTCATTAGCAAAGAAACAGCAAACACAACAAAGTTAACCTTGAATTCATCACCACCATGATCATGATTTATCAACCAATTCTCAAGCGTTTTGAGTGGAACTTGTCCATCTTTTATACCAAATTCTTGTTTCCATTTGGCATAAAACTCTTAAAACTGTTCTAATTCAGTATGAGTTTTGGATAATTCAACTGTTTTAGGGCCTATTGGAAATTCAAATGTTGATCTTACATCAGAAACCTTCAAGAACAACTTCTCACCATCAAGAAGATCAATACAGTTTTGGTATGGGTTATACTGCTTAATTAACCAGTACCCAAGCTTTAAAGGAAAGGAACGAACTCTTAACCAAAACAGCCCACTAAATCCAATCTCTTCTAGCGCGCACCACTGTTCGTATGACAAACGTTCAACTACCTCAACTATTCCTGTAGGAGACATTCTCGTATATGCACTTTTAAACGAAGAGAAATCAAACTTCTGCTTACACTTGGAACCCAATACCATCATATTACTTACTTTACCCTTTTGAGGACTTTGTTTCTTCGCAGTAACAATTTGTTTATTAACAGAAATAATTTGTTTCTTAACTGCAAGATCATCGTCACTTTCTTCATTTATCTTCTTTGCGAAAGATTGTATACACTTAGATTTACTGTTAATAGTAGCTGATTTACGCTTTCTTGTAATTGGAGAACACTCAATTTTACCATCAATGCAACTTTCAGCTGGTGGAAAAATAAAAGTAACTTTTCTTCGCTTTTGAGATTTTTTATCTTCCTGCTCCATAGTCTGTAATTATAAAATGAAATTACAAAACAAGTAGAGATAATAAGCTACCTAATATAATTTTAGGAAATGTACATAAGTCACAAAGATAATGTACTTTTAGATGATTCAGAACAATTTCTATATTAAAAACAAACGGCACATTAATTTAAGCTGAATGTACATTATATTATTACGTTCAATTGAAAATACAAAATTAAAAAGTATAGATAATCAGCAGTTACCTAATTTTAGGAAATGTACATTAATCACAAAGATAATGTACATTTAGATGATTCAGACCAATTTCTATATTAAAAACAAACGGCACATTAATTTAAGCTGAATGTACATTATATTATTACGTTCAATTGAAAATACAAAACTGACAAGTATAGATAATCACCAATTACCTAATTTTAGGAAATGTACATTAGTCACAAAGATAATATACTTTTAGATGATTCAGAACAATTTCTATATTAAAAACAATAGTCACATTAATTTAAAGCTGAATGAACAATATATTATTACGTTCAATTTAAAATACAAAATTAACAGAAACTAGAAAGTAAATGTAGAAAGAATACTTCAGAGATCTAAAATTGGGAAGAACAATGCGAATGCATTTCTAAATGTAGAAACAATAATTCAGGCACATTAATCCGAATGTATTTTTAACAGTGAAACAGTATAAATATCTAAAATCAAAACATCAAAATTATACTGCTGTTGAACAATTAAGTGATCCAAATTAAACATTATATTAGAATTATGATAGAGAAGAAATGAAATTGAAAAGAAAATACCTTAGTATAACGGACGAAATTGGGCGTAACTTCAAGAAGATTTAACAATTCACAAATTCTGCTATGACAACGTATATACTGGTATTGTGAAACGACTGAGCTAAAAACTGGTTACTACTTTTATTTTTTTTACATCTTTTTTCTTGTAGGTAGTTAGTAGTAGTTACTAGTGTACTGTAAGTGTTAAAAATAAGGGAAATGATAAATACCCTTCCATATTTGGCATTAGTTTAGAAATTAGAGAGTAAATTACACATAAATCAATACAATTAATGCATATATTAACTATTTATTTCCTCAATTAGTTGCTTAAATACAACCAAATGGATTCTATTTATCATAACCCAATAAATAATAGAGCGGTAAGTGAACCTTTTCTTATGTTATAATCTTAGTTTTTATTTAGTTGTTACTTGCTTTTTTATGTTTGTTTTCCTTTTTCTTTTGTAAGCCCTAAATGGCTTTGTAAATATTTGTACTATTGATAAAATGAAGTATGTTGCTTATTTCCGATTATTTTTTAATTTAATTTTAACAATGAAGCATTGCATACATTTATACAACTAGAATTGAAACTGACATAAAGACAACCTAGGGGGGGTCGGGTGAACCGTTTTTGGAGGGCCGGGTATCCTAAAACGGGACGGGAAAGGGTTTAGGGTTGGATTAGACGGACCACTATCGCGGATCCGCCTAATCCAACCCTAAACCCTTTCCCTTGCTTCTCATTCGAAGGCGGCAAGACAAAAAGACACCCTAGAGGGGCCGAATGAACCCTTTTTGGGGGGCCTGGTATCCTAAAACGAGACGGGAAAGGGTTTAGGGTTGGATTAGGCAGACTGCTACCGCGAATGATGTGACCATAATTAGCGCATATTTAGCCCCCGAATTAGCCTCGTTCCCATGCTTTTTAGTGCTTATTTGGGTCATTTCTTATCTTTAGTTCTTTGTTTTGCATATTCTTTGAGATTTTGATCCCTTGGTAGGAAAGGAGTAAGAATCTTGCATTTTCATGGCAAAACGAGACTAAATTGATCGAATTCAATGACCAAGCATCAAGGAGAGACAAGATTAGAAGGCCTTTGTACATATTATAGTAGAAGAGCAATGTTGAGAAAGGATCCTTGAGTCCCCGAGGAAATCCCCAAGGAATTTATGAAGAAAAGGGAAGAAAAGAAGAAGATATGTTGCTGAGTGACAATCCGAGCGGATTGTCACCAATCCGTCCGTCCCGCAGCAGCACAATCCGAGCGGCTTTGCCCTATTCCGCTCGGATTCCACCTCCACAATCCGTCCGGATCCCCTGAATCCGCTCGGATTCCAACGCCAGAATCCGCCCGTCCCGACCTTATTCCGCCCGAATTCCAGCACAGCACGGATTGTCTTCTCCAAACTACGAAGAAAGAAGCCCTTCTCTCGAAAAATACCGGCTCCTCCTTGCTCAATCTAAAAAGTGTAATTACTAGTTTAGCCCTTAGTTAACCCTAATGCATCCTCCCTAGTTTCCACTATAAATACCCCATTAGTCTAATTAGGAGAGCATGTTCTTCTTATCAATAATTAGTGTAGTTAATATCAATCAAATCTCTCTTTAATATTGTAATCAAGTATTAATCAAGTTTTAATCCAAGTTTTGGTTCTTTAATCTCTCTTTTGTTCATCCTTTATTTTGGGTAATTGAAGATTATTTGGGTTATTGTTGGGAGATTGACAACCTCTCAATCAAGCATTCAAGTACTTCTTTTATCTTTGCTTTATTATTGGAATCATTAGTAGGTATAATCTCTTAATCCCTTTTTAATTATTGTTAATTACTTTCATTTATTCATCATGTTTCATATTGTTGGTATGATTGACAACCTTGCTAGCATGATCAACATGATAATGAGTGAGTAGTCTCTTAGCTAGGGTTAATGGGTGATTAGGAGAAACCAACATGGGGAATGATTCATGCTTAAATTAATATGCTTTCATGTTTTATTTGCTTGCTTGTTTTGATCTCAACTCATGCACATGTTATATTTGATGAAATGCTAAGCCTATGAATCCTTGCATTTACTATCATCTTCTATCTTTTCAATGAGACTTGTAAGACATAACCCAACTCGAGTCTCATTAGACCATGCATGTTGTTGAGTAGGGAAGATTAAGTCGACTTGTAGGTGTTGTACAATCTAATCGATTCGGCTCTGGGACCCAAACTTTCCTAGGATTGTAAGATATAACCCAACTCAATCCATCACAACAATAATTGCTTGCTTATAATTTGAGAACATGTTTGTATGATCATATCCCATGATTCCCCTATGATCCCATGACACCCTAGTGCCTTTAATCAATTGTTTACACCCCTTTAATTCATCTTGCTTGTTTATTTTCTTTGCTACTTTAGTTTAGTGACCTTCTACATCAACCCAATTTGTGACACCCCTTAGACACCACTAGTTGCAATAGAAATCTCATTTCAATACCCGTCCCTTGGGATCCAACCTTTACTTGCCTCTTTACTAATTGTAGAGTTGTTTGTGAAGCTATAAATTGTGTTTTGATTCGACCGTGACCCAACGACCACATCTTAATTTGTGAACACTTAGCGGAATCGCATCAAAAATGGCGCCGTTGCCGGGGACGATGTTTACTTGATTTAGATTTCTTTTTATTGTTATTAGTTGTGTCTTTCTTCGCCTTGAGGAAGTAAAACTCCTCAAGGTTTGTTCTAATTGTTTTCGAGTTGTTTGATATTTTGCTTGTCTAGAAGGTTACAAGGTGATTTGTTACCTTTTGACCGTGAAATCGAAAGAACCTTGACGAACAATAGGAGACTTGTCAGGAGGAATTTAAGAGGTATTAGTGAAGTTGTTCAACCCACTAGTGAGTTTGTCAATCCTTTCGCAATAGAAGGAGAAGAGAACCCATTACACAATACCCCACAAAATCCACCTACAATGCCAAAATTCTCGTCACACTCCGTACCCACCGAGGAGAATCTACCAAATGGTACTCCTACACCACAACATCTAACCGGAAATTTTATTGCCAAGTCCGCCTTCATCCAATTAGTTGAGAGGAGCCAATTTGGGGGGATGCCTAGTGAGGACCCTCATTCTCATATGGAAACCTTTTGCGACTATTGTGATGCAATCTCTCAAACGGGCGTGACTCAAGACCAAATTAGATGGGTCTTATTTCCTTTCTCTTTAATCGGCACCGCGAAGCAATGGTTGAAGGGCCTTGATAAGGCCACCCTTGGAATAGATTCTTGGAAGAAGTTGGCTCTAGCTTTCTACAAAAAATTCTACCCACCGGAAAAGACTAACATGCCAAGAGCTCAAATTACGGGTTTTAAGCAAAGGGATGAAGAGTCTTTGTATGAAGCTTGGGAGCGGTTTAAGGGAATTTGTCGCTTATGTCCTCACCATGGACTTAGCGAATGGTTTTTGGTACAACAATTTTGGAATGGTTTATATGAAGATTCTAGGAACATTCTCAATATGGGATCAAATGAAATGTTCACCGAAGTTGATGACAATCAAACATGGAACAAGATTGAGGAAATGGCGGTCCATAACTCACAATATAGTAGAACTCGCAAGGCTACTAGAGGAGGAAAGCATGAAGTGGACTCCGTTACTCAATTAGGTGCTCAACTTAGTGCTCACATTGACACAATCAACTTGAAGTTTGAACAAGCTATGGCTAGACTTGAGGAAAAATCATCAAAGCATCATGTTAATGCCATGACGGCATCCTCATCAATCCCAAGTGGGATATGTGAGAATTGTGGAACTTTGGGACATGACCAAGGTGAATGTAGGGGAACAAATGAACAAGTGAATGCTTTCCAAGCATACAAGAGTGGTACCCCTTATTCCAACTTTTACAATGAAAACACCAAATTCCATCCAAATCTCTCATACAAAAGCCAAAATGTTCAAAACCCTCAAACAACATACACTCCACCACCCATGAGAAACCAAAATCAAAGACCCTTTTACAATCAAAACCAAGGTTACCAAAATCAAAATCCATACAATCACCAAAATGACCAAGGTTTTGATGTCCAAAAAGCGGTCCTCCAAATGCAAAAAAATCAACAAGAATTTTTCACTCAAATGCAAAAAGATAGCAAAGCAAAGGAAACCACAATCAACAACATTCTAGCTCACACCAAGATGTTGGAAACACAATTGACTCAACTAGCATCTTCAAGCTCACAAAGACAAAAGGGGCAATTACCACCTCAAAGTAATCCCCCTAGACATGAAACGGTTAGTGCCATTCACTTGAGAAGTGGTACAAGGTATGAAGCACCGAAGAAGCAAGTTGAGGATGAAGTTGTGGAAGCTAGTGAAAAGGAAGAAATTGGGCTGATACGTGCATTTTATATAGTCTTTTTAGCCTATTTTATGCACGTATTTCTATGCTTTTATCGTAGTTTTATGCTACGAAATGCCCCGAATATGCTACTTTGGGTTATTTTGTCTTATTTGCAGGAATGAACCATAAAGTAGCGGAATCAAGTCATTTACCGTCCATTTTGCATGCATTTGGAGGAAGAGATGATTTGTAGCGGGAATTGTTGCTGTCTTGGGATGCGTGAAGGTGTTTCGGGAGCTAAAAGGACAAGTCAAAGTCAAATTAACGAGAATTGTAGCTGCTGAAGTCAATTATCACTCGATCAAGTGCTATTCTAGTCGATCGAGTGGTTTTAGGTTGAATAATCAGTCGATCGAGCTCTAGCCTAAGTCGATCGACCAGTTTCTTTATGCCCTTGCTCGATCGAACAGTTTCCTTAGTCGATCGAGCTGTTTCCTGGCTGAGTTTGCTCGATCGAGTACTTTCTCTACTCGATCGAGTGTACTTTGCTACGGGTTGGGCTTTTTAGTCTAATTTTCCGTCATTAGGTTTAATCCTACCCCTAATTTCTTATAAATAGGAGTCAGGATGTCATTTGTATCCATCTCTTCTTATCGGGAGACACTCTAATTCTCTCTTCTCTTCTTCCCTTACTAGTTCCATCGTATTAATCGCTACTTTGTTCTTAATTTCCGGATCAATAATTCAGTATTAATTCTTTCCCTTTCTTTTCTTCTTTAATTATTGTTTATGTTTATTGTTATTTCTTTATTTCTTGTTCTCTATTTAATTATGATTAGCTAATTCCCTTAGTATGCTAGGATTAGGGAAGCCGTGGTAGCAATGCTTTAATTGTATTAAATAGATTAGTCTTGCAGTAGGAATTGTATTAGGCAATTTAATTGTTATCCGGTCGAATGAGTGACATACAGGAGACCAATAATTCTAGTTAACCCCGACCTAGCTCGAAGGATTGGAAGGGAAGGCTTGCCTAATTACAATAGGGTATCGCAGTGAGGGCGAAAGTTAAGCTGTTTACACTCTAGGGCGGTTTAAGGACCGAAAGGTGACGACCATAGCTCTTCTTATCAATAGTCTAATCGCCTTAATATTCCTGATATAATAGATCTGATAGCTGCCACGGTGGACCGACTCTTAGCATACTTCTTTTCTCTTTTGTTTATTCATTTCCCTTCCCTCAATCATTAGTATAGTTAAATCAATTCAAATCCCCCGGTTTCGTGACACCCGATGACCAAATTAGACAGATAGATAGCAACTTAGCCTCCCTGTGGAGATCGACCCTACTTGCCGACGACTTTAGCGATAATCTAGGTATTTTATTTTTGGTGTAGAAACGACCGCATCAAATTTTGGCGCCGTTCGGGAGGCGACGCTTTTTATCCTGTTTTATTTTTGTTTGTCTTTTCGCCTCAAGGGAAGACTAAGTACCTTGAGGTTGTTCTTATCTTTTTCTTTAGCATTGTTTTGATAGGCCTACAGGTTTATTAGACAAAGCACGAGGGAGATTGTCGAAGGGAAGGCTTGAGTACCTTCGATCCCTCTTGCCAAGATGACATCTCTCTCCGACCGATTGCTCAATTTGAAGCCCAGCCGAGAAACCCGCTAGTTGGGAAAGGAAGAAATCTTGGGGATGTGGTCTCCGAGCACAATGCAAATTTGAGTTGTGCCGCCACATCCACCCCATCAATGGCCACCGCAACAAGATCCTCGTGATGTAGAGAAAAAGAAACCGCGGAGTGAAATCCTTAATTCTGGAATTTGGTAGACATGTGGGTGCTCAAGTCACCGAAATTCTTTGAGTTACTGATCCGAAATTGCTCGGTTAACGGTGGGTTGGATGAACGGAAACCAAAAGAGGTGTGCTTGACCAAGAGCGGTTTTTCCCATGAAGAACCCGCGTTGTCCGATGCTGAAAATGACTTCTATATTTCGGATGAAGATTTTCTATCGTATTTCCAGAATGCATGCAAGGATACACACAGACGGGAAGAATCACTCGATCGAGTGACCTTTAATGGTCGATCGAGTGAATTTCCAGAAGACAGTCCTCGATCGAGTAGTCTTCTTACTCGATCGAGTGAATTGCAGGAGGATAGTACTCGATCGAGTGATTTTGTTACTCGATCGAGTGAGGTGCGGAAGGAACTTGGTCGATCGAGTGAGCAATTTGCTCGATTGACTGAATTGGCCATTGATGGGAGCTTTTATTCGTCACTTGGGTTCATATTGGATGACGAGTTTGACGATGATGAGGATTACGGTGAACCTCCCCTATTCACAGCCGAGTCGGATACACTTGAAGCTGCGATTTACGGGGCAGATTCCACTGAGGAGGTAGATGAAGAAGCAGTTGAGACGGTAGTTGCTCCTAGCACGGATGAGGTATCACATTCTTTTATCAGTGATTCCATGGTTAAGAGCAACCAACCTGAGGTAGTAAACGGTAATTTTATTATTGTTTGTATGTTACCTCGTCTGATTCACGCATGTCCTTTTAATGCTTTACCCCCTCCCATGTGGACATATAATTTAACTGATTTTCACCGTACATGTCATCTCAAAATCGCTAATTTGAATTCAACCCATAATGTATTGACGATTGCTCCCGCGCTCCTTTCTTTTGTGGATAAATTTAGGAGCGCCCATAGGAAATTTGTTCGGCTTAAAAAGTTAAACATTCTTATTTCCTATTTTGTTATTCCACTCTGGTGCTACTTATCATTACGTGTAGCACATGCGCGGGTTTATGATTTGATGTGCGCGCCTTGAGCTGTTTTGATCATGATTAATTAGAGAGGCTCGAAGAAAAGAAGGTCGAGCTGGGACCTGACTGAAGCTAGCGCTACCCGGGAGGCAACCCGGAGATTTTATTTTGTTTTTATTTCATTTCAGTTGTAATAAATGGTTTTTGAACCATAGACTTTATCAGTTGCTTGTCTAGTTAGTTTACGGGCTGTTTTCCATTGTGTTTTGCAGGTACACGCTGAGATCCACTCGATCGAGTAGTTTCTCTACTCGATCGAGTACCTTTGCTGATGAATCCAGTCGATCGAGTGAAGATGTTACTCGATCGACCGCCTGCAGAACTGAAACCACTCGATCGACCTAGTTTCCATTCGATCGAGCAGTTTTTGAGCGCCCATTCATTCGATCGACCACTGTTGGACGGCCATCGAGTGTTTTTGACTTGGATTAGCTTCTGAGATGGTTTTCCGGGCCTTAGCAACCTCCCATTTCATGGTCGGTTTGGGGAGGTCCCCTTATTCGCGTTGTTTTGTGAGTTTTCCGCTTTTACTCTTTTCCTCCTTCAGTTTGCATTTCTTTTCCTTGTTTTGGTACAATGGGGGCATTATCTTGTTTGGTTTGGGGAGGTTATGCATCCATATTTGTGTCTGCATATTGTTTTTATTGCATTTCAGTTATCACGTTTAATTTTCTGTTTGCATTGTTTTTATTTCATTAAAATCAAAAATTCAATAAAAAATTTAAAAATTGTTGTTAAAATTCAAAAAAAAAATTTCACGTTTATTTTAGCATATAGGTTGAGTCGGAACGGTAGATTTCAATGACGATATTGCACTATAACTGTCTTTTTGCTTAAGCCTTGCATTAAACTATTAATCTTATTAGCTTTGTCTTTTGCATATCTACGAGTTAATGTTTAAATTTAGCTGAACGAATAGACTTGACCTGAAATTTTGGCAACCTACTTATAAATTCTAAGGATTAGAGCCTTATAAACTGGTGTCATTTATGACCAGTTTCATGTAGGATTGTGAGTAGTACACTCCTTGCATAGCATGTATCATTAATTTGCACGTATATGAAATTCAATTGCTTTTTGCCGTCATACATTCGGGTTAGTGGTTGGGGTCACATGCAGGGAGGTGCTTACATTTTTCCTTTCTTTCATTTTTACCCATTTAACTCCACATTAGCCAAATTTGCCAGTTGACCCTTTAGCTACATCCAAATTTAGCCTGCCTTGTCAAGCTAGTTTAGATTGTTGTTTTGCGGTATATTGTCTATTGTATCAAATTTTGGCTCATATTCTATTGAATCGGAGTTGGTAATCTATGAAGAAAGGGAGGATGATGAAAAGAAAAAAAAACGTGAAAAAGAAAGAAAAAAGAATCGAAAAAAGAAAAAAAAAGAAAGATGAAAAAAAAAAAGGGAATGAAAAAGAAGAAACCGAAAGAAATAGAAATAAAAAGAAAAGAAAAAAAGATGTTGTTTGGTTGACGGTTTCTACTCCTATGTTCTATCTTATTTCATATGAGGAGTATGTTTGGTTCGGTTTGGTGAGTTTGATGCCAAGTGAAGGGCATGTGCTTAATTCATAATTGAGTTAGAATCGGATGTTGATATATGGTTCTGTTTAGGTACTAGCTTGATCACCTATACCTCCACATTCCCATACATGTTTTGCCTTTTCTTACCCATTGCCTCACTTTACCATATTTTTGTAAGCCCTCTTTTGTGACGGACCTCGTTTGGTTGGAATGTGTGTACGGTAGTTAGAATTGTCTATCATATTAGTTGCATGCATGTTTATGTGGGTCGTAGTTTAGGTGAGCGACTATATTTCTTTCTCTCTCTTACATATTTATGCTTGCCCTTTGCTTCATGAGAGAAAGAGTGACCCGTGAGAGTCCATCATTAAAGGTCTTGCAAAGGTTCGACGGTTCACTTTATTTATAAACATCTTACAACTCGTTTGCATTTGATTGTTTAGCTATAAGTTTTAGTTTGCTTGCATTAAATTGGCTTAAGTGGGCATTTGTAGCTAGCTCTGAGTTATTTTTCCGTTCCATTAGTGTATAGTTTTGAGTTTACTCGGGGACGAGTAAAGGTTTGGTTTGGGGAGATTTGATACGTGCATTTTATATAGTCTTTTTAGCCTATTTTATGCACGTATTTCTATGCTTTTATCGTAGTTTTATGCTACGAAATGCCCCGAATATGCTACTTTGGGTTATTTTGTCTTATTTGCAGGAATGAACCATAAAGTAGCGGAATCAAGTCATTTACCGTCCATTTTGCATGCATTTGGAGGAAGAGATGATTTGTAGCGGGAATTATTCTTTGTCTTGGGATGCGTGAAGGTGTTTCGGGAGCTAAAAGGACAAGTCAAAGTCAAATTAACGAGAATTGTAGCTGCTGAAGTCAATTATCACTCGATCAAGTGCTATTCTAGTCGATCGAGTGGTTTTAGGTTGAATAATCAGTCGATCGAGCTCTAGCCTAAGTCGATCGACCAGTTTCTTTATGCCCTTGCTCGATCGAACAGTTTCCTTAGTCGATCGAAATTTGTTTCTGGTTTGAGTTTGCTCGATCGAGTACTTTCTCTACTCGATCGAGTGTACTTTGCTACGGGTTGGGCTTTTTAGTCTAATTTTCCGTCATTAGGTTTAATCCTACCCCTAATTTCTTATAAATAGGAGTCAGGATGTCATTTGTATCCATCTCTTCTTATCGGGAGACACTCTAATTCTCTCTTCTCTTCTTCCCTTACTCGGCCATCGTTTAATCGCTACTTTGTTCTTAATTTAGGATCAATAATTCAAGTATTAATTCTTTCCCTTTCTTTTCTTCTTTAATTATTGTTTATGTTTATTGTTATTTCTTTATTTCTTGTTCTCTATTTAATTATGATTAGCTAATTCCCTTAGTATGCTAGGATTAGGGAAGCCGTGGTAGCAATGCTTTAATTGTATTAAATAGATTAGTCTTGCAGTAGGAATTGTATTAGGCAATTTAATTGTTATCCGGTCGAATGAGTGACATACAGGAGACCAATAATTCTAGTTAACCCCGACCTAGCTCGAAGGATTGGAAGGGAAGGCTTGCCTAATTACAATAGGGTATCGCAGTGAGGGCGAAAGTTAAGCTGTTTACACTCTAGGGCGGTTTAAGGACCGAAAGGTGACGACCATAGCTCTTCTTATCAATAGTCTAATCGCCTTAATATTCCGATATAATAGATCGATAGCGCCACGGTGGACCGACTCTTAGCATACTTCTTTCTCTTCTTGTTTATTCATTTCCCTTCCTCAATCATTAGTATAGTTAAATCAATTCAAATCCCCAGTTTACGTGACACCCGACATGGACCAAATTAGACAGATAGATAGCAACTTAGCCTCCCTGTGGAGATCGACCCTACTTGCCGCTGACTTCGTTAGCAGTAATCTAGGTATTTTATTTTTGGTGTAGAAACGACCGCATCATGGGCAAAACTCCAAAGATGGAGAATCATCAAAAGAAGAAAGTTCAAAGAAAAATGAAGACAAGGCCAAGGAGAAGGAGCCCATTGTGATTAGACTTCCTTTTCCAAGTCGTCAAGCCAAGCCCAAATTTGATGATCAACTTGGAAAGTTCATGGAAATTGTGAAGAATTTGGAAGTCTCAATTCCTTTCACGGAATTAATCAATCACGTGCCGGCCTATGCGGAATACATGAAAGATATCCTCACAAAGAAGAAGTCGATCCGGAAACTTGAGACTATCGCCTTCACTAAGGTGAGTAGTGCAATACTTCAAGGGAGTTCACCTCCAAAGTTAAAGGATCCGGGAAGCTTCTCAATACCGTGTACCATTGGCGACACGACGATCAACAAAGCCTTATGTGATCTAGGGGCTAGTGTGAGTGTCATGCCGTACTCGGTGAGTAAAAGGTTAGGGATGGGAGAGCTTAAATGCACCAACATCACACTCCAAATGGCCGATAGATCCACGAAGACACCATTAGGGATATGGAAAGATGTCCCCATGCGAATTGGGAAGTTTTTCATCCCGGTAGACTTTGTTATTGTTGATATGGAGGAAGATTCCAACATTCCAATCATTCTAGGAAGACCTTTCCTACACACCGCGGGTGCGGTAATTGATGTAAAACATGGTGAGCTCACTCTAGAAGTGGGAGATGAAAGCATAACTTTTAATCTTGACAAAACTATGAGAGCTCCTCGTTTGCATGAACCATGTTTCATGATTGATCATTATAGCCGAAAGGATGAAAGGAAGAAATCGGAACTCCAATGGAAGAAGAAAATTGAAGATGCTCCATTCAAAGAGCAAGTGAATTGTGACAAGGAGAGCTTGCAAAGCTCATCAAACTCAACCAAGGAAGTAGAGGATGGCCTCATTGGCCAAGAGAAGAAATTGGGAGAGTTGTCTCCATCTAAGCAATAGATTTTCAATGATCAACTTAATGAAGTTTGTGGTCTTTGGGACGACGAATTTGAAGGGATTTTTAATCCCTACATTGGTAATGCCATCGATCAAGACCAACAACAAGGGCCAAGGTCTATTGAAGACCTCTACCATGATAATGAACAAGCCTTTGATTACTTCTTCAAGGTGTTGAGCAACATCAACAACACCTTGGACATGCCCCCTTGACATCTCATCAAGAATGAGAGTTTGGTGGAGTCCTCCCTAAACCACCACTTGTAAATATTTCTAACTCCCTAACTTACATTTCAATTCTTGTATTGCATTTTTGTCATCTTTGGATTTTTATTTACTTTGATCAAAATGATTGTCATGTTTGAGAGAAGTGAGGGAGGGACTAACAATTTCAATTAATGTGTAGTGCTTTACCTTAGTGTGGGGATGACAATTGCCTAGGCTATCCATGCCTAGTAGTGCCCCCACAATGAAGAACACAAGACTTGAAGAAAGAATGGAAGAATGGTAAGGGAAATGCATTGTACACGGATGGAATTGAATCCGTGTACACAGGGGAAGAATCCGAGCGGATTCCAGAGAATCCGCCCGTCTTCAATAATCCGAGCGTACTGCAAAGAAGACGCCCGTCCCGAGCTGAGCTGAATTTTGAAAAATTCTTAATTGTGACTGAATCCGGGCGTCCTGAGTAGAAATCCGCCCGTCTTGAAGAATCCGCCCGTCTTGAAAGAAAGACGTCCGTCTTTGCAGCTGAGGAAAACAAGCAAAATTTTCTGGACTGAAATCCGTCCGTCTTTAAGCAAATCCGCCCGTCCCGTTTCAAGCAAATCCGAGCGTCTTCATCAGAATCCGCCCGTCTTTAGGCGAGTTTTGCAAAGCCCAGAAAGAGCAGAATCCGCACGAATTGCCCCTGCAGATTCGAAAATTTCGGTCTCTTTAAAACCCCTCCCACCTTCATTCATTCATTCATTCATTCATTCATTCATTCATTCATTCATTCATTCATTCATTCATTCATTCATTCATTCATTCATTCATTCATTCATTCATAAACACTACCCACAACATCAAAACCCTCATCCTCTCCATCACAAAAACAAAAACCCTCAACAACATTCACCAAAAACAAATCAAACCATCCTTCCAACAACAAATCAATCAATCCTTCTTCATCAAAAATCAAAACCAAGCACAAAATCTTCAACCTTTGAGTCGATTTTTGATTTCATAAAGGCAAAGCCTTTCATCTTCAAATCGATTTGGGCATACTTCAAATTGAAGATTTTTCATTCTTTTCTTGGTTAGTTCATCAATGGCAAGGACTAAGGGAGCAACAAAGGCACCAAAGGCTAAGGCACTCTCACAAAGGCAAAAGGCTCTTCAAACAAAGAAAGCATTGGCTATGGTGGTAGCAACACCAAACTTGGAAGTGCAACAACAACATGCATGAGGAAGAAGCAAGTGAAGAAGAAAAGGATGGTGAAGATGATGATGAGGAAGATAAGGAAGAAAGTGAAGAAACAAATGACAAGGGAAGTGGCAATGTGACCATTTCTAATGAAGGAAGTGATGGTGATAGCATGATGGAAGATTAGCAAACCTTGGAGACTCCTACCCTCTCATGGTTTGTCTATTTCTCTCTTTGTATTTTCATTAATTTTGATCATTGTTGGAGTAGTCCTAGCACCATTAGAGGACTCACACCTCGGTACCATTGAGGTGTTCTCATTTTATTGTTCCCATTTTCAAAATCCAAAATGACAAATTAGTTTCATGCATAGCATAGTGTGTGCATGAACTACACCCATCCTTGGACATTAGCAATAGTGTCTCACTCGGTTTGGGGAAGTTAATGCATACACAACGGGAGGTAATCTAAATTATCCTCTCCGTCATAACAAAAACCATGCATCATGTAGTGTAGCTTAGTATAGATTGCATTTAGTATAGAAATCATGCATCATCTTTGCATAATTTCCATCATTTTGGCCATTGAGGACAATGCCCATATTAGTGTGGGGATGGGAATTCTAACATTTAACACTTATTCAAAAATCCAAAAATCCAAAAAAATTGAAAAATCTCAAAAATCATAAAAATTTGAAAATTGAAAACCCAAAAACATGTTTATTTCCTTTTGTAATCTTGTATATATTGTCTTGTATATATTGTGTTTGTTCTATCCTTGTTCACATTGATTGACTACGCCACATCCGAGACATGAGGATATTGAAGACCACATGGTATGATCTTTCCAATCTCCTTTTTCCTCTTTATGTTAATGACTATGTGGCTTTATTTTGATTGATGCGGTATAACAATGTGAACTTAGGACTTGCATTTAGTTTATATGTCATATTAGTTGATAGAATCACTTGCATTAGGATGTTTATATTAGTTGCATCATGGCATGTAGTTGCATGTTAAAAATGTTTTGAAAAATGCCTATTTGGGAACTTTGACAAGAGCAACTAAGCCATTACAAATACTTGTTCAACTTAAGACTTTGCCTACTAGAATGGTTGTAAAACACCCTAGATAGTGTCATACTAGTGTCTTTTGACCCATGACCCAAGGCCTAGTCAAGGGTTTGCATGTGAGTCACCTATCCAACCCCATGATGCGATGTGGACTTGGTTAACTTGTCTAGGTGACCTTGTTTGACCTTGTGGTAAGGCAACCCAAAAATATTTTCTATCAATAAGCTTGCAGTGCTCATTTCAAAGAAATTTTGTCATATGGAAGTAATGTAATGCCAAGGAAACCTCAAATGTTGTGAATTGTTGAAAGTTGAGAAATTTAAGTTGTTTTGATGGAGGCGTACCACTTCGATGTGCTTTGGTGTGGGATCCATTGAATTGGGCCCCCATACGGTTGTGAATTCGGCCGCCCAGAGACAGAGTGACTATCACCCCGAAAAGCTATTGTCTAGAGGTTAACCGGTTGCCTAATAAGCGATTGGCGAAAGTAAAGGACACTAGCCCGGAAGGGACAAACCCCATCTTAAATTTTTGAAATGTGAAAGTGAAATGAGGACAATTTTGAATACTAGTCATATCCACCCATTGTGAATAAAGATTTGAGCATTTCATTCCCAAAAAGCCTTTTGTCAAGCCACTTGGTCGAGTTTGGGACGATCCATAACCTTTACTTTTGTAGAGAATTCGAGACTTGTCATGTCATATGCTACTAGCATCATAGGGATCATCATTCCACCACCATCCGATCGCTCTTGACGAAAGCATTTGGAAATTGAGGACAAAAGTAGCCTAGTTTAACACCATTTGGAGGTGATTTATTGCCATCCTCTTAGACTTAGTAATTTGTTGAACTAGTATTTGTGAAGGATTGCATGCTCTTAAATTTGTTCCTCTTTAGTGCCTCCGCCACTTGAAGAGGAAGTGGCTATTCTTTTTGTAGATGCATCCATTATGTAATTTTTGTGTGCTTAAAGTTTGGATGTGTCGCCATTTTGGCAAGACCCACCTTGCCTTGCAAGAAGGCATCCTACCTCATGGTTGTCTTGTTGTGAGTTGAAGGGGCGGAGTGAGACCCACTAATTGTCTCATATCGGCTATATTATTAGGATAGGTTAGTATTGGTCCTAGTCTTTGTCACCTCTTTACTCGGGACGAGCAAAGGTTCGGTTTGGGGATATTTGATGTGACCATAATTAGGGCATATTTAGCCCCCGAATTAGCCTTGTTCCCATGCTTTTTAGTGCTTATTTGGGTCATTTCTTATCTTTAGTTCTTTGTTTTGTATATTCTTTGAGATTTTGATCCCTTGGTAGGAAAGGAGTAAGAATCTTGCATTTTCATGGCAAAACGAGACTAAATTGATCGAATTCAATGACCAAGCATCAAGGAGAGACAAGATTAGAAGGCCTTTGTACATATTATAGTAGAAGAGCAATGTTGAGAAAGGATCCTTGAGTCCCCGAGGAAATCCCCAAGGAATTTATGAAGAAAAGGGAAGAAAAGAAGAAGATATGTTGCTGAGTGACAATCCGAGCGGATTGTCACCAATCCGTCCGTCCCGCAACAGCACAATCCGAGCGGCTTTGCCCTATTCCGCTCGGATTCCACCTCCACAATCCGTCCGGATTCCCCTGAATCCGCTCGGATTCCAACGCCAGAATCCGCCCGTCCCGACCTTATTCCGCCCGGATTCCAGCACAGCACGGATTGTCTTCTCCAAACTACGAAGAAAGAAGCCCTTCTCTCGAAAAATACCGGCTCCTCCTTGCTCAATCTAAAAAGTATAATTACTAGTTTAGCCCTTAGTTAACCCTAATGCATCCTCCCTAATTTCCACTATAAATACCTCATTAGTCTAATTAGGAGAGCATGTTCTTCTTATCAATAATTAGTGTAGTTAATATCAATCAAATCTCTCTTTAATATTGTAATCAAGTATTAATCAAGTTTTAATCCAAGTTTTGGTTCTTTAATCTCTCTTTTGTTCATCCTTTATTTTGGGTAATTGATGATTATTTGGGTTATTGTTGGGAGATTGACAACCTCTCAATCAAGCATTCAAGTACTTCTTTTATCTTTGCTTTATTATTGGAATCATTAGTAGGTATAATCTCTTAATCCCTTTTTAATTATTGTTAATTACTTTCATTTATTCATCATGTTTCATATTGTTGGTATGATTGACAACCTTGCTAGTATGATCAACATGATAATGAGTGAGTAGTCTCTTAGCTAGGGTTAATGGGTGATTAGGGGAAACCAACATGGGGAATGATTCATGCTTAAATTAATATGCTTTCATGTTTTATTTGCTTGCTTGTTTTGATCTCAACTCATGCACATGTTATATTTGATGAAATGCTAAGCCTATGAATCCTTGCATTTACTATCATCTTCTAACTTTTCAATGAGACTTGTAAGACATAACCCAACTCGAGTCTCATTAGACCATGCATGTTGTTGAGTAGGGAAGATTAAGTCGACTTGTAGGTGTTGTACAATCTAATCGATTCGGCTCTGGGACCCAAACTTTCCTAGGATTGTAAGATATAACCCAACTCAATCCATCACAACAATAATTGCTTGCTTATAATTTGAGAACATGTTTGTATGATCATATCCCATGATTCCCCTATGATCCCATGACACCCTAGTGCCTTTAATCAATTGTTTACACCCCTTTAATTCATCTTGCTTGTTTATTTTCATTGCTACTTTAGTTTAGTGACCTTCTACATCAACCCAATTTGTGACACCCCTTAGACACCACTAGTTGCAATAGAAATCTCATTTCAATACCCGTCCCTTGGGATCCGACCTTTACTTGCCTCTTTACTAATTGTAGAGTTGTTTGTGAAGCTATAAATTGTGTTTTGATTCGACCGTGACCCAACGACCACATCTTAATTTGTGAACACTTAGCGGAATCGCATCAGCGAATCCGCCTAATCCAATCCTAAACTGTTTCCCTTGCTTCTCATTCGAAGGCGGCAAGACAAAAAGACACAATAGAGGGGCCGAGTGAATCCTTTTTTTGGGGGCCGGGTAT
Source organism: Silene latifolia (assembly GCF_048544455.1). Classification (NCBI taxonomy): domain Eukaryota; kingdom Viridiplantae; phylum Streptophyta; class Magnoliopsida; order Caryophyllales; family Caryophyllaceae; genus Silene; species Silene latifolia. The sequence goes on along the minus strand of NC_133534.1, from coordinate 169,900,763 downwards.
CCTAAAACGGGACGGAAAAGGGTTTAAACCCTTTCCCCTTGCTTCTCATTCGAAGGCGGCAAGACAAAAAGACACCCTAGAGGGGCCGAGTGAAACCTTTTTGGGGGGCCGGGTATCCTAAAACGAGACGAGAAAGGGCTTAAACCCTTTCCCTTGCTTCTCATTCGAAGGCGGCATGACAAAAAGACACCCTAGAGGGGTCGAGTGAACCCTTTTTGGGGGGCCGGATATCCTAAAACGGAACGGGAAAGGGTTTAGGGTTGGATTAGGCGGACCGCTACCGCGGATCCGCCTAATCCAACTCTAAACCCTTTCCCTTGTTTCTCATTCGAAGAAGGCAAGACAAAAAGGCACCCTAGAGGGGCCGAGTGAACCCTTTTTGGGGGGCCGGGTATCCTAAAACGGGACGGGAAAGGGTTCAGGATTCGATTAGGCGGACCGCTACTGCGGATCCGCCTAATCCAATCCTAAACCCATTCCCTTATTTTAAGAGGATAATCTTAGGAAGAAATGCGTGTTTAAAGCTTTGGTACATCGTTACTTATTAATAATATGGACATTTGTAAAATGTTGAAGGTACATTATAGTCGATCACTCTTGTAACTGGCTTTAAATTATAAAGGGTCAATTCTAAAACATTAAAGCTTAGGTACATGATAATAATTTAGATTCAAATAAACATTGATAATAAACTGCAAATATGTTCTGACAGTAATAGTAAATGAAAACGCATATGTTTCTAAATTCAACTGCAGATTATAATTATACATAAATTAACATCAAAGTTCTTAACCCTTTCTGGGTTTAGTGCAAACAGAAGCATGAACACTGCTCTCACCCTATAGCAAGTCCTCCCTTAGACGTTTCTTGTAACCGTCCATTAATTCCATAGCCTTCACGACTGCTGGCCAAGGTATAGTATTTTCACGATCAACAAGAGCAAATGAATCTCGTACCGCTGTGACAGCGGTGAGATACTGACGGTCCATGTCAGCCTCTGTGTACTGTTTTTGTCTATTAGCTTCAACTTGCCGGGCTATGGTGTCTCTTTCAGCAGTGATAAACTTCATCTGCGCTTCAGCAATGTCCAGCCTCCGTTGTAGTAACTTTGCATTCACTTCAGCTATGTCCAGTTTCTCGTACAGCTCTTCCTGATGTTCTTCTAATACTTCATTTTTACCAAGCACCTCAATAAGATGTTGATCCAGTGAATCTCTTTCGCGTTTCATTTCAGCGAGATTATACTCAACGTCAGCGAGTTTTTGCTCGATATCCAACATTATTTGCACATCGGTAACGGAACTCATATTCTGGTTCAGGCAAAAAATAAACGTATTTTAAAAAGCATGACAAGAAAGTTAAGGCATTATGGGAAGTATCAACTTCAACCATATTTAAGGCCATACTATAGGGTAAAACAAATTAACGTGGGCTTTGAAATAGTATAATCATGCAAAGGGCAAACAATGTTATTGTGAAAACAGATTACAGCAAATAGTATATTAAGCATGTTGCCAGATTGAAATATCTACTATACTTAATTTTGGCAAAACGTTCCAGCCACAAATGCAGTTTGATTTTCAGACCTGAAGCAACTTTTAATTTGTTTGGGGACTAAAGTATAAAGTTCTTTTCGCATGATAAAAAAACATACTGATTAATCAAATAATACTTATAAATGAAATAATCAGAATGTTATATAGGCTACTATTTACATAAAGATATGCATTTCTTTTGCAGGAAAAAAATAATAAGAACAAAAAAAAACAGAAACCAGAGCACTTTTTCAAGGGAGTGAAGACGTTTTCTATGATTATTCCATAGATTTTGTAATTAGCACACTAGTTTAGACAAGTATTTATAGTGAGTTTTATATCTAAACTGATTATGAAACAGTCTTGAATGGCTTTTGTAAGTGTTTGTTTGTTTACTGTCATTAACATTCAATACATTTTATATATGCTATATTAAAATGGACAACATTATTTCCTATGAACATTAGCAATAAAATAAATGTTCCTTTAAAAGCATGACAATGGATATCGGCAGGAATACATTATATATGAACCTTTATTTGTATGAAATAAATTACCAATCTTTGTAGAGCATATTAGAATTCGATTACTGCAATATTATTACAATAATATTCAATAAGATATGCATTTCTTTTGCATGGAAAAAATAATAAGAACAAAATAAAAAAACAGAAATTAGAGTACCTTTTCAATGGAGTGAAGACGTTTTCTGGGATTATTCCTTAGATTTTGTAATTAGCACACTAGTTTAGATAAGTATTTATAGTGAGTTTTATATTTAAACTGCTTTAGAGAAGAATAGGAGAAGTTGCAATTTATGAGTGTAGTATTATTTGTCTTTTCACATGCATTAATTTACAACTGTCATTTGACACATATCTCATATAATTAAATTAAGTTTAATTGTCAATCAAATCATCATGAATAGTGCTGTCTTTTCACCTGAATTAATTTACAACTTGCATGTGAGAGTGTGATTATTAGATGCATTAATTTATATTATTTAATTTAAATGGTACATTGTTAATGCATGTAATGGACATTGTAATTACAGTGATGGGACAATTCTTTTCATGATGTATCGAAAATTCAAAAATTACAAAAGGTACTACGTCAATATAATGAAATATTATTAACAAATAAGAGAATGTACTTATATTCTTATAGTCTGAATGGACATTGAAAATCAATAGTAGGTACAAGGGGTATGAGATAAATATAAAACTTATATTCAAATGTACCTCAGCTGTTTATATATATGTAATCTCCTTTCATATTCCTCTCTTAAATGGGCTTCCTCATTGTGTAAGATAAACATCTTAGCCCAACACTTGCATACTGCTTTCATGTTATGTTTGTCAGCTTGATTAACTTTTTGAAAGATTTGTAGCATGTAAGTTTCATCTTGTAGTACTGTGTTTTTTGCATGGTTGTCCTCCACCCCTGCAATTATGGCGTCCTTCCCATTAAATAGCCATCCTAACATTGTCTTCTTTGCGTCAAGATGATGTTCAATGAATTGTTTTCTGTCTTCCTCTTCAGAATTTGTTACCAATCCCAAGCAAAATAATGACATGATTTCCTTTGTAGACAGATTAAGAATGGTTATTCCCAAATGTTCATTGAACGATAGCATTTAGAACATCATACTGTAAATTTTAAAAACACTATTAATTGAATGATGAACACTGTGAGCAATATTCGAAATTGAGTAAATTTGTACAATTAGTATTTTAATTTACCTATTACTTTATTTTTATTTTTTTTTGGTGAAATGTGAATTCTCATTAATTAAAATATAATACACATACAAAGCCTTTCCATACATTATATCACCAACACAACTTTCTAAATCAAACAAGAGCTAGTCTATCAATCCAAGAATTATTAAGTCTAGTGCTCCCTTTTTCTTGCATGAATCGTCCCTTCAAAGTACTCTTAATCCATCTCAGAACTGCATTAGGATGCTGCACAAGTCCCTCATGTCTTGCTGTATTTATGTTCTGCCAAATACTGTAAATCAGAGTAGCCACGGCTACCATTATGACTTTCTTCCTTAGCAGAGATCTACATCTCCAAGAAATAATCCAAGTACTGAAATCCCCAGTCCAGTCAATGTCTAACCATTGATTCAGCAATCCCAAACATCTCTGGCTGTAACCACAATCAAAGAACAAATGTGAATGGGTTTCCTGAGTACTGCCACACAGGTCACACAAATCAGAGTTAACAACACCATATCTCAGTAAACGATCCTTTGTCATGAGCCTGTGCAGCACATATAACCAACATATGAAACTAACTTTAGGCAAGCACAACCTGTTCCATACCAGAGGCACCCAGGTAACTGTTGCATGCTCCCTGATCAGCCACATATAAACAACATGAGTGGAATAAGCAGCATTCATCCAACCATTGAGACTGAAACCAGAACACAAAAGCTCTCTTACTTTGTAAATCTGGCGCCAGGTCCAGCTGGAATTAACAGAGGGGTGATAAGACCACCATTCAGCCTGTTTCATATAAATGTGGTGAACCAACTTCACCCATAGACTATCCTTCTTTTGGGCAATCCACCAAGAATATTTGCCAATCACAGCAATATTCCATAACTGACATTGTAAAATGCCCAAACCACCTCTATCTTTAGGTAGACAACAAGCATCCCATGCCACAGCATGAACTTTGTGGTAATCATCTGTGCCAGACCACAAATAATTCCTGCATACAGCATTCACTCTACTTATAACTCCCATGGGCAACAAGAAAATTCTTGCCCAGTAACTATGCAACTGGGAAAGCACAGTTCTCACCAAGACTAACCTCCCAGCATAACTTAACTTCTTGGCTCCCCAACTCCTAATCCTAGACACTATCCTATCCATTAGGATATTACATTCAGCATTGGATAACTTCTTATACGAGATGGATATCCCAAGGTACTTGAAAGGGAAATGACCCACCTGAAACCCAGATAACTGTAAAATAGCTTCAGCTTCCAAAGGAGACACACCATTCATGTAGATTTCTGATTTCTCATGATTCTTTATTAACCCTGAAGCTTCTGAAAAAGTAATGAGAGCTCTAATAAGCACCTTGACAGAACTCCTATCCCCCTTACAGAAGAGCAACAAGTCATCAACAAAAGCTAAATGGCATAGGCCCATAGCTCTGCACAATGGATGGAACTTGAAATCAGACCTCTTTGTGACCACATTAATAATTCTGGTGAGGTACTCTACGCATAAGGTGAACAATAAAGGCGACATTGGATCACCTTGCCTAAGCCCCCTCCTTCCTTTAAAATAACCAAACTGGGCACCATTAAGAGAAATAGAATAGGAAGTTGAGACTACACACTGCATTATCCAATTCACCATTTGATCAGGGAATTTGAGAGCATACAACATGTCTTCAACAAAATCCCACTCTATTGAGTCATAAACTTTTCTCAAATCAATCTTCATCAAAAGTCTGGGAGAGCACTGCTTCCTATTGTAGAGTCTAACCAAGTCCTGACAAATCATGATATTATCAACAATATCTCTTCCTTGAATAAAGGCACTTTGGTTAACGCTCACAATATCAGCTAAGGTGACAGACAACCTATTGCAAATGACTTTGGAGATGCATTTATAAAGCACATTACAACAGGTAATGGGCCTGAAATCAAAGACAGGCCCAGGAGACTCCTTTTTAGGTATCAAGGTGAGCACAGTTGCATTGAGTTGCTGCAAAAGTTGTCCACTACTGAAAAATTCCTGGACAGCTGTACACACATCCTCACCTATGACACTAAAAGAATCCTTAAAGAATCCAGATGAAAAACCATCTGGACCAGGGGCTTTCTCAATAGGAATTGAAAATAAAGCATTCTTTATTTCCTCCTTAGAAACAGTTCTGCACATATTATTAGCCTGGGCCTGAGAAACCACCTTCCCATACCTAACAACTCCATAACTAACCTTGGTAACAGACTTAGAGGTGCCCAACAAGTCAACATAATAGTCTAGAAAAGCCTGTTCAATGGAATCATGATCAGAGCAAACCTGGCCAGACTTATCCTTGACACTTAAGACCTTATTGAGAGATCTTCTGGCCTTGATATGGCTGTGAAAGAAATGAGTGTTCTCATCAGAACAGTTCATCCACATAACTTTTGCTTTATGAGCTAGATACAGATTCCTAGCCATCTCCAGTTCTTGATAGGCTTTAGCAGCAATTCTCTCTTCAGCTTGCACAAGAGGATCCGTTGGAGTCTGATGCAGCCTAGATTGAACTTCTGCTAAAACCATACCAGCTACTTGAGCTGAATTAATAATGTCCCCATAACCTTCCTTATTCAAAGTTTTCAATGGGGCCTTCAGAAATTTCAACTTCTTAACAACCTGAAACAACATACACCCCTGCACCTGCTTATTCCAGATCTGTTGAACAATACTCAGAAAATTGTCATGCTTACCCCACATGTTGAAATACTTGAAGCTAGCTTTCCTCCTGGTACAATCATTCCATAAGTCAACAAGGCATGGACTGTGATCATACAGACCTTCAGGCAAAAAATTGATGGTGCCAGGAGGTCCATTAAGAATCCACAAGTCATTTGCCATGACTCTATCAATACGACTAAAGACTCTAGCACTGCCATCCTGTTTGTTATTCCACGTAAAAAATGCTCCAGGAGTAACAAGATCATACAGACCACACCTATCTACACAATCTTGAAACTCCTGAACTTCTGCCATGGAAACAGGAGACCCAATCCTTTCATCAAAATGCAGCACATTATTAAAATCCCCCATGATGAGCCAGGGATCAGACATAGTAGATTTAAGCTGTAAAAGAGAGGTCCATAAATCTTTCATTTCCTGGTCCTTGTCACACCCATAAATCATAGAATTGACCCAAGTAAAACCTGAAACCAAATGAGTTACTCTCAAATGAATAACTTGTAACTCCTTGCCAATCATCACAACAGTAAACTGACTAGGATCCCACAACACCCATATTCTACCTTTATCCTTGATATCATTGTTCACAATAAACTGCCATTTATTCCCTAAGTTCTGCTGAACTTTATTGATATTATTAGCTCTAACTCTAGTCTCAACTAAACCAAACAATCCAACATTATTAAGGCGCAAGAATCTTCTAACATCTCCTTGCTTATTTATTTTATTCAGGCCCCTTACATTCCAAAAGCCTATACTACCCATGTTGACTGTTTAAAGAAAACCTTCCCTTCCCAAGACTATTCAGAATATTCCTCCTTAAGGAATTGTTAACAACTTCCAAGAAGGAAGGAACACTCTGTACACCTCCTGCTCCTCTTCTCTGCAAGAACCTGGCTGGAGTAATAGAATTAAGAACCGTCCCCTGATAAGGCATTGGTGTGACCACAGAAGCATGGTCAAAGGTAGGGAGAGGACCCTCAACACTAGTCTGCCTCTGATGTTGGTGCTCCTGTACAACAGGTTGGACCACCTTTGGCCTCCACACCTTCTGTACAGGAACAGCTTTCTTAACCCCATCAGCTTTCCTGCACATATCAATGTCATGACCCACACCCTTACACTTAGTGCATACTAGTGGTTTCCACTCATAGTGTACTTTCTGCGCCTGCACATCACCCTTCTCATCAATAAATTCCACAGTATCAGGTGACTGCTGACCAAGCTTGACCTCCACCATGTACCTTGCAAACCCTAGAAACTCCTTATCTTTGGTTGCACGGTCACAACGAATGGGTTTCCCAATGAGGCTTACAATTTTGGGTAAGGCAGCTCTCCAATACTTAAAATCTAGGTTATACAGCCTAATCCAAACAGCAACATGGTCAGGTTTCTCCTTCCGCAAGATAGAATCCGGTTTCCAATCATTAATGATAAAAAGGTTTATTATCAAAAAATAATGGACCAGATTGAAGAACAGTTTCCTTATCCTCAGGTTTCAGAAATCAAATCAAACAGATGTCATTCATTAAGAAAGATACCTTGTCAATTGAGAACTGCTTCCATACCTTTCTCACAAACCCATCAAACACAGGAGCTGGAGGATTCGCTCCTAGAACGTAACAGAAGACAGACGTTGACCAGAAATCCAGCTCATGTTGCACATCCGCTAAATCAATTGTTACTTGAGGAATAGAGCCATTAGTCGCAGCATTAACAGATTGCCCTTTGTTCCGTCGAACTTCTGTCCAACCTTCATCATCCGTTGACTGGTGTTCTGCAATTGTTGACAACTCTTTATATAGGTTAAAAGCCCTAAGCTCAGCAGCCTTCGAGCTCTCCGCTAGACTCACAGTTGCAACAATCTCACTCAATTCTGTACTATGTAGCGTAGTATTACTATTTGTGGATTTAGTAGCAGATGATCTATTATTTTTGTTTTTTGAATTATTATTAAAACCATTTTTCCTGTGTCTCGCCATTGCAGAGGACAAGAAAATCGCTTTCTCTCTCTAAAACCGCTTTCTCAAGGTGCTAATTTACCTATTACTTCTATTTCATATGTTGTACACAATTTTCCTACTTGCCCCAATTACCCTAACACACGTAAATCTCACACAATTGTAATCAATAAATAACAAATCTAAACGAAATGTATATTATTTTTATCCCTTGAGGACAGTTAGAGATTATTTGCAAATGTTTAGCAAACTTGACATGAACATCCCAATAAACTGAAAACGACGAAAATGTAACCAACAAAAGGGGCGGGATTTTCAGCTGATTTTATCATTGATTTAAATCAACAAAATATAAATACCTAAGAAATACACCAAAACAATGGACGGAATTCAGGACAAGTTAGTAAATGAACGTGATTACCTGGCAATGAAGAAGTATTGAAAACGAAGGTGGAGTATAATCCAAATTTATGGAGAAGTTACCTAATACTCCGTATTTCAAAGGAGTATTTTCTTTGTAAAGTTGTTTTGAAAGAAGTATTCCTTTTATCTATTTTAGATTTACACCTAATTGTGTGTTATAATTGAATATAAATTGGCTATACTTCCACCATAGGTATTATTAGGTCCACCCTAGATTTACGTGTGTTGGGGTAATTTGGGCAAGCAGGAAAATTGTGTGCAACATACGAAATAGAAGTAATGGTTAAATTAAAATACTAATTGTATATTTACTCAATTTCGAATATTGCTATTTCCCTTCTCTTTTTCGCCCTCTTCTCACATGATTTGTTTAAATATTAGTGTATACGGAGTATATTTTTTATTATCCACTTTGCAATCCGACCACGCACGATATAAATTAATTGTATCAATTGTGAGATCCTAAAGCAAGAAAGTTACATAGGATGTAAATTTATTTTCCTTAAAATGAACATTCTCGTATTAAAGCAAGAACATCATCGATTTTGGTGTACATTTGTTTTCCTTAAAATGGACAATTGATCATTATAGAATGAACATTATAACAAGTAGCTTGGGATGAATGGACATCCAGTACAACTTTGGTGTACATACGCCAAAGATCAAATGTACATTATCAATACAGCAAACCCAATAGACATCAACTAACGCCAGATATGTCGACAGCACAAAAGAAAAGTAATAAATCATATTCAGGAACTATTTATGAGTGTCAATGACACGCTAATGCATGTCTAATAACGCTGTTACGATGTTGGCTGTGCTCAAATGTTAGTAGCGTGCATAGGTACTTGAATCTCAGCATTGTCAACGATCTCATCTGAAAAAAAAAATGAAATTAGAATTTAATAACCAACAAGATAACATTGATTTGGTCTAAATAATTTACAATTGAAATGTAAAACTCACATCAATTTTGGACAGTCCACAGTCCCAAGTGGCTATTCCCTTAAATGTTTCCATGTGCCTCATGGTGTAAATACCACAGTCAAAAACATTTTTGTTATTTCTCCATGGAAGCATTGCTATTGTAGGATCCATGCCCATTACTATATTACTTTTCTCCATAGTTGATTGATTTTCACCCAAAAACCATGCAAAAGCATCACCCTGTAACACAATAATAAAAATTAGACGAGATGAACCATAATGTACATGAATTTACCAATGCAAGTGAAAGAAAACAGTTCATATTTGAGGAGAATGTAAATTTACCAGTTCAAGTACACTATCACCATACTATTCTAAGACACTTCCCATTCTACTACGATTGTCAAAAATCATGAGACATTTCCTTGGCAGGTCGAAAACGTACAACAGAAAATGATTCTCAAGTGCAATAGGGAAGAAGAACTAGCATCAGGGAAAGAAACAATTGTAAGGTCACTGACAGGTAAAGGTTAATTTCATGTTAAGTAATAGCACATTTTGAAAACTTTGATAGTACATTCAGTGACTTCTATTCAAATAGACTACTACAGTAATGCTGAATTTAATTTCAATTACTAAATGAAGTGAGGGACTGACTAGTTCAATGGATGGTAGATCAATCCACTGAAACTCATTTAATTCTACTTCAATGCGACGCTTGAAAGGTTTGTAATGATGATCATCAATAGAAGCACCTGTGTTCTTCATTAACAACAACTGCACAATGAAGATAAAATTTTAGTAATGTGAAAATGTTAGAAATAGTAAACTGAAATACATGAAAACAATGACCAAACTTACATATGTAAGTGTACTAAAAAAGAATCGTGTGAGATTGGTTGGATTCCCATCCTTTTCTTTGTAGTTTAGGTATGCCGACCAAAAATCTATGACAAAGCCTGAGATATAGTGATACGGTTTTAATGACAACAGTTAATCCCAACCAAGGACATTATTTTTGAACTCAAATAACGTATTGCTGCACACAAACAGTAATAGAATTATGATTAGCAGCAGATATGTAAAGATGAACTATGTAAATGAATATAAAATATTAAAACTTCTGTATGTAATTACCAAGAATTATCCACAGAGCCCTGGCCAGTAAACATATAATTTGGAATCTGATATTGCATTGATGTCAAAGGTATCAAGGGATTGGTATCGTCAATAGCGTCAAGGAGAGGTTCACAGGAAGGACTCCTACTAAAATGATATTGATTCCCTGTTTTCGGATATAAAGGTGGACGATCAGCAGACAGTTTCTTTCTTTTTTTACTCTGCTCTGTTGCTGCATAAACAGAAGAGTTCTCATCTTCCGAAAAGACACCTAAGCTGAATGACACAACACCGTTTGTAGGTGCATCCTTATTCCTCTCAGAAATCAATTTTCTCACTTTACGAAGAGTCGCTATATGTTTGCTAGCAGAAGTGGGTGGTTTTCTGAAAACCTGGTCTGTTTGATATGATGTTTGAATAGGTGTTTCAGTTAAATGAGCAAGAATTTCTATCGGTGGCACTTCTGCACAACTTGTTCCTAAGGTGGCCCTAACAATGTCATGTTTGTCCCTCACAATCTGTTTAATGCGTGGCCAGTTACAAGGTGGATCAACAATTTCAACTTCAATAGGGCTGTCAGGAACATCAATCAAGAAAGGATAAGAGGAGTTTTTTTAGGAGGCTACACGAAGTGCGGCGAACTCTAGGACGATTAACAATCTCTTCTATTGTAGGACTGTCGGGAACATCAATTATCACAACAGAAGAAGAGTTTTTGTCGACTGTATGTAAAGTCTGACAAATGCTAGGATGATGTACTACTCCTATTGTAGGACTGTCAGAAACTTCAATTATCACAGCAAAAGAAGAGTCTTTGGTGAATCTTGATGGAGGTTGACAAACAATAGGTGAATCAGGACTGATTTGCACAACCGTAGTGACATCTCTGTTCTTCAATTTTAAGTGCTAAAAAAAATATAAGACGGAAATATAAAGCCATTAAAAATACAGATATCCAGAAAGTACATGCTAAACATTAAGAAAGTACATGAAGAAAATACATCCTAAATATTAAGCCATAACAAAGAACATCAAAATTATTAGGAAGCAATGCGTACAAATTCCGACATATTGATATGAAGGTCAGGTATCCAGAAAGTAAATGCTAAACATTAAAAAAATACATGAAGAAAATACATCCTAAACATTAACAGACATTAAGCCATAGAAAAGTACATAAAAATCATTAGGAAACAATGCGTATAAATTCCGACATATTGATGCACCTGAGAAATAATATTGGGACTGATTTATAATGAACATCTTCGAACATTAATAGCTAAGGAAACTATGTAAAATTCGAAGCAGATGAAAAGTAAAACAGTTGTTTTTAGCAAATATTTAAAGGAAAAGTTCCGATAGAGAGCGACAAAGAGTAAGTGAACAATCTGAGAATGAGAAAACGTGCAGCTACAATTTAATTGACAGGGAAAACGAAAAGTAGTAAGATGTTAAAGAGAAGAAGTTTAAAGTGGCGGGATTAAAACTAGGTTTTTTTTTTTTAAAAAAAAAACGTCTTTATAAAACCGTTAATGTTATAATTTCTCATTCTCAATTACATCAATGTTATAATTTCTCATTCTCAATTAAAAGTCGGTTTTTTTAAGTCGGTTTTCTCATTCTCAATTAAATCAATGTTAATGTTACCGTGAAAGGAATTGAGACTTCTAAATTCTTCACAATTTCCATGAACTTTCCAAGTTGATCATCAAATTTGGGCTTGGCTTGACGACTTGGAAAAGGAAGTCTAATCACAATGGGCTCCTTCTCTTTGGCCCTGTCTTCATTTTTCTTTGAACTTTCTTCTTTTGATGATTCTCCTTCTTTGGAGTTTTGCACAATTTCTTCCTTTTCACTAGCTTCCACAACTTCATCCTCAACTTGCTTCTTCGGTGCTTCATACCTTGTACCACTTCTCAAGTGAATGGCACTAACCGTTTCATGTCTAGGGGGATTACTTTGAGGTGGTAATTGCCCCTTTTGTCTTTGTGAGCTTGAAGATGCTAGTTGAGTCAATTGGGTTTCCAACATCTTGGTGTGAGCTAGAATGTTGTTGATGGTGGTTTCCTTTGCTTGGCTATCTTTTTGCATTTGAGTGAAAAATTCTTGTTGATTCTTTTGCATTTGGAGGACCGCTTTTTGGACATCAAAACCTTGGTCATTTTGGTGATTGTATGGATTTTGATTTTGGTAACCTTGGTTTTGATTGTAAAAGGGTCTTTGATTTTGGTTTCTCATGGGTGGTGGAGTGTATGTTGTTTGAGGGTTTTGAACATTTTGGCTTTTGTATGAGAGATTTGGATGGAATTTGGTGTTTTCATTGTAAAAGTTGGAATAAGGGGTACCACTCTTGTATGCTTGGAAAGCATTCACTTGTTCATTTGTTCCCCTACATTCACCTTGGTCATGTCCCAAAGTTCCACAATTCTCACATATCCCACTTGGGATTGATGAGGATGCCGTCATGGCATTAACATGATGCTTCGATGATTTTGAGTTTTCCTCAAGTCTAGCCATAGCTTGTTCAAACTTCAAGTTGATTGTGTCAATGTGAGCACTAAGTTGAGCACCCAATTGAGTAACGGATTCCACTTCATGCTTTCCTCCTCTAGTAGCCTTGCGAGGTCTACTATATTGTGAGTTATGGACCGCCATTTCCTCAATCTTGTTCCATGTTTGATTGTCATCAACTTCGGTGAACATTCCATTTGATCCCATATTGAGAATGTTCCTTGAATCTTCATATAAACCATTCCAAAATTGTTGCACTAAAAACCATTCGCTAAGTCCATGGTGAGGACATGAGCGACAAATACCTTTAAACCGCTCCCAAGCTTCATACAAAGACTCTTCATCCCTTTGCTTAAAACCCGTAATTTGAGCTCTTAGCATGTTGGTCTTTTTCGGTGGGTAGAATTTTTTGTAGAAAGCTAGAGCCATCTTCTTCCAAGAATCTATTCCAAGGGTGGCCTTATCAAGGCCCTTCAACCATTGCTTTGCGGTGCCGATTAAAGAAAAAGGAAATAAGACCCATCTAATTTGGTCTTGAGTCACGCCCGTTTGAGAGATAGCATCACAATAATCGCAAAAGGTTTCCATATGAGAATGAGGATCCTCACTAGGCATCCCCCCAAATTGGCTCCTCTCAACTAATTGGATGAAGGCGGACTTGGCAATAAAATTTCCGGTGAGATGTTGCGGTGTAGGAGTACCATTTGGTAGATTCTCCTCGGTGGGTACGGAGTGTGACGAGAATTTTGGCATTGTAGGTGGATTTTGTGGGGTATTGTGTAATGGGTTTTCTTCTCCTTCTATTGCGAAAGGATTGACAAACTCACTAGTGGGTTGAACAACTTCACCAACACCTCTCAAATTCCTCCTAACAAGTCTCCTATTGTTCGTCAAGGTTCTTTCGATTTCACGGTCAAAAGGTAACAAATCACCTTGTAACCTTCTAGACATGCAAAATATCAAACAACTCGAAAACAATTAGAATAAACCTTGAGGTGTTTTACTTCCTCAAGGCGAAGAAAGACACAACTAATAACAAAAAGGAAATCTAAGTCAAACAAACACCGTCCCCGGCAACGGCGCCATTTTTTGATGCGATCCCGCTAAGTGTTCACAAATTAAGATGTGGTCGTTGGTCACGGTCGAATCAAAACACAATTTATAGCTTAACAAGCAACTCTACAATTAGTAAAGAGGCAAGTAAAGGTCGGATCCCAAGGGACGGGAGTTGAAATTAGATTTCTATTGTAACTAGTGGTGTCTAAGGGGTGTCACAAATTGGGTTGATGTAGAAGGTTACTAAACTTGAATAACAATGAAAATAAACAAGCAAGATGAAATAAAGGGGTGTAAACAATTGATTATAAGGTACTAGGGTGTCATGGGGTCATAGGGGAATCATGGGATATGATCATACAAACATGTTCTCAAATTATAAGCAAGCAATTATTGTTGTGATGGATTGAGTTGGGTTATGTCTTACAATCCTAGGAAAGTTTGGGTCCCGGAGCCGAATCGATTAGATTGTACAACACCTACAAGTCGACTTAATCTTCCCTACTCAACAACATGCATGGTCTAATGAGACTCGAGTTGGGTTATGTCTTACAAGTCTCATTGAAAAGATAGGAGATGATAGTAAATGCAAGGATTCATAGGCTTAGCATTTCATCAAATATAACATGTGCATGAGTTGAGATCAAAACAAGCAAGCAAATAAAACATGAAAGCATATTAATTGAAGCATGAACCATTCCCCATGTTGGTTTCCCCTAATCACCCATTAACCCTAGCTAAGAGACTACTCACTCATTATCATGTTGATCATGCTAGCAAGGTTGTCAATCATACCAACAATATGAAACATAATGAATAAATGAAAGTAATTAGCAATAATTAAAAAGGGATTAAGAGATTATACCTACTAATGATTCCAATAATAAAGCAAGAATAATAGAAGTACTTGATGTTTAATTGAGAGGTTGTCAATCTCCCAATAATAACCCAAATAATCTTCAATTACCCAAAATAAAGGATGAATAAGAGAGAGATTAAAGAACTAAAACTTGGATTAAAACTTGATTAATACTTGATTACAATATTGAAGAGAGATTTGATTGATATTAACTACACTAATTATTGATAAGAAGAACATGTTCCTCTAATTAGCCTAATGGGGTATTTATAGTGAAAATTAGGGAGGATGCATTAGGGTTAACTAAGGGCTAAACTAGTAATTACACTTTTTAAGTTGAGCAAGGAGGACCCGGTATTTTCTGAGAGAAGGGCTTCTCTTTTCGTGGCTTGAAGAAGACAATCCGTGCTGTGAAGAAATCCGGGCGGAATAAGCTCGGGACGGACGGATTTGGGCGGTGGAATCCGAGCGGATTCTGAGGAATCCGGGCGGATTGTTGAGAGGGAATCCGAACGGATTCTGGCATGGGACGCTCGGATTGTGGGGCTGGACGGGCGGATTGTTGACAATCCGCTCGGATTGTCAGTCAGCATAGTAACTTCTTCTTTTCTTCCCTTTTCTTCATAAATTCCTTGGGGATTTCCTTGGGGACTCAAGGATCCTTTCTCAACATTGCTCTTCTACTATAATATGTACAAAGGCCTTCTAATCTTGTCTCTCCTTGATGCTTGGTCATTGAATTTGATCAATTTAGTCTCGTTTTGCCATGAAAATGCAAGATTCTTACTCCTTTCCTACCAAGGGATCAAAATCTCAAAGAATATGCAAAACAAAGAACTAAAGATAAGAAATGACCCAAATAAGCACTAAAAAGCATGGAAACAAGGCTAATTCGGGGGCTAAATATGCGCCAATTATGGTCACATCAGCGTGGAAACACAGATATGTAAAAATAAAAATAAACACCGAGAATAATAAAAACACTCCCCAATAACTAAACTCAAACTCAAACTTACTCCATAATATAATACACACTCTCGTTCCAATAATTAACTCAATCTCAACTCATTACTCCATCTCAATCATTACCCTGTCCCACTCATTACTCCGTCTCATAATATAGTACTAAAAAGTAACCAGATATCGTATTCTCATCGTCGACCCTAAGACCAAGGACAAGGGGTGAGTGAACTGGCGGATAAAAACCGCTAAACAATATTTCCATCTCAATATAGATTTCAAACAATATAACTAACTCAATAACCATGGCCACACTGGACCGTAAACATAACTCGGCACACAGGCCCCATAACTCATAACTCAATACTAGTAACCGATTTCCATCTCAATTTCAATATCGATTGTCAAAAGGTCCAATAATGAACCGTGCTCAACACTTAGAGTAAAACTCTAAGCTACTCACCCATGAGTCAAGATCAAAGGAAAAGGCGATTTAAACACAATACTAACTAACTCAATCGCATCACACATAATATAACCACAACAAAAGCAATGGGAAATCCCATCTTAACAAACGTAATAACTCCACTGCTTGAGACCAATAATTAATGGAGCTCATTCCTTATCTACACAATTACGTATTATAATATTCCACAAATCTCAATTATGCAACAAACTAATCACCCGTAAAGCATTCAACTCAAAAGTGCACCATCAAGCTCTAACAATCTGGTGAAAAAGGATCTCGTATAAGCACAGCTGCACAACCCTTAACCCTCTCAATCAGAATAACCAACAAAATTAAAAATATGTATTTACTATATATAATATAATAGTACAAGCAACTTTACGGTATAAAACGGATTTCAGCATATAAATGCATATCAAATTGCACATAATCATACAACCTCAAACAATAATAATGATAATAAGATCGGTAAAATCATGTTACCTTAAGTTTGTTCCGACTCGCTTAAAATACTGAACCATAAACTAGAATAGTTAAAGAAGCAGATGATTGTAGATGAATGTTGTGTATGACGGAGGCTTTTGTAACAATAGATAGATCAAGTTGAAACATGAGGCTGATGGTTACCCATTAACAAAGTAGATGACATAGACGAAAATAGATCTAAATAATTTAATGCATGGGAGCGTGATAAAGCAGGCTCTCTCAAAGCAACGGAGAATAGACAAACAAATATGATGGTGGGTTATTATAATATATATAGGAAAATATGATTAGGTTTATGTTAGGCTGTACGTAGGAAAGATTCTAAAACGAGTTTTAGGAAAATTTAAGACACTTTTAAAAAAATCCGCAAATAAAATAAAGAATAGAAAATATTTGGGATATTACAAGGATCATCAACAGTAGGACTGAGGTTGTTCAACCTCGGAGAAATACGGCGTGTAACAGTTCCATGATCGCCTTTGCGCTTCAATAACTGAATGTAGTTTTACATGTAATATTAATGAGTTGTGTTGTGTTGTACACGTTTCACGAAGAAATGTCCTATCAGTTTTATTGAAATGTCCATGATCTACAACAATAATGTGCAAGCAATTATGACCTTTTGCATGTGGTCTTAAATTGATGCAACTTAGGTTAAAAGTACTTAAAATTAAACAAAAATCCAAAAAAGCACAAATTAGATGAAACTAAAGAACAACAAACAAATCGAAATGTATAAGCAAGTTACGAAATCAACAAACAATGCGACAGATACAAATTCTGATAGCATGCAAATAAAAACGCAAATTTCGATTTTAACAACAATACTGAACTCAAAATTCATCAATAAATGAATAATCCGGCAAAATGAACATAAGAAACATTAATTTAGGTTACATTAGAGTTACATAAAACAGACTAAATAAATTAAGGACGAAATCGACAAAAGCTTGAAGCTAAACAGTATATACCTTCATGATGAAATAACTGAAAGTAGTTTTGCATGTAATATTAATGAGTTGTGTTGTGTTGTACACATTTCACAAAGAAATGTCCTATTAGTTTTACTGAAATGTGCATGATCTACAACAATAATGTGTACACAATTATAACCTGTTTGCATGTGGTCTTAAATTGATGCAACTTAAGTTAAAAGTACTTAAAATTCAACAAAAATCCAAAAAAGCACAAATTAGATCAAACTAAAGAACAACAAACAAATTGAAATGTATAAGCAAGTTACGAAATCAAAAGAACTCATTAATATTACATGCAAAACTAAACAGTATATACCTTCATGATGAAATAGGTAAGAGAAAATCCAACAGAAAGATGAAAATACAACTCTACAGAGAATAGGACAGAGAAATAGTTGAAATCTTAACGAAGAAGGTCGGAATCCATGGTTGAAAGCCTAACGAAGAAGCGCGAGGTAAATTTCAGGAAAAAAGAAAGACAAAGCCCACAAGTTTTAGTAAAGCAGCACGCGTTATAGGCCCATAGATTAGCCGCGTCAGACAAGATCCAACGACTGACGCGCGTTCTCACCGTTCTCACGCTTGTGCCATTCTCATATGATCCAAAATCTTATTATTATTATTATTATTATTATTATTATTATTATTATTATTATTATTATTATTATTATTATTATTATTATTATTATTATTATTATTATTATTATTATTATTATTATTATTATTATTATTATTATTATTATTATTATTATTATTATTATTATTGTTATTGTTATTGTTATTGTTATTGTTATTGTTATTGTTATTGTTATTGTTATTGTTATTGTTATTGTTATTGTTATTGTTATTGTTATTGTTATTGTTATTGTTATTGTTATTGTTATTGTTGTTGTTATTGTTGTTGTTATTGTTGTTGTTATTGTTGTTGTTGTTGTTATTGTTATTGTAATTGTTATTGTTATTATTATTGTTATTATTATTATTATTATTATTTTTTTTTTGCAGAAAGATTAGGATCTATTCTCATTAAATGAATCAAAGGGGTACAGATCCAAAGTCCATCAATCTACAAGGGAGCCAGTGTGGCCACCTAAATTAAAATTAAAATAACAAGCCTAGACAAGAAAGCCCAAATTAAGAAACAATCAAGAGCTAACACAAGATTGGACTCTAATGCTAACTAAATATTGAGTATGCCAGATTAAAGCAGCAGGAGAGGAGTCTATCCCCTTGAAGATCCTTCTATTGCGTTCCCTCCAAATAAGATAGATTACACACAACAAAAGGCATCTCCTTTTTCGTTTAACAAGAGCCGACCCTCTGTTATAGAGCTTATACCACCGAAGAATCTGAGATAAACTAGCCTGAAATGGCACCTGCACCCAACGGGAGACCTGAAACCAGACCTCAGCAGAGAAGGAGCATTCAAAGAAAAGATGGCCAGCCGTTTCAGCAGCACTCTCACACAGTGCACACCTATTAACAAGCACCATCCCTCTTTTACAAAGATTATCCACCGTGGGCAAACGGTTCTCAGCAGCCAAAAGCCCAATGAACGAGTGCTTAGGGATGTTAAGAGAGTCACCCAGAGTCCTGTGATATGGGAAAACAGGGCCTTTGTTTCTCAAGCCATCATAAACCAAAGTTTTGTAATCAGGTGCAAGCAAGAGCTGCTTGGCTTGCTGAATGCCACCAGTGAAAGAGATAAGGTAATCCCTGCAAGCAATGATATTGCCCCAAAACCAAGAGTGTGCAGCAGTTATTTGGAAGCTCCAGAAGTTAACACTTTTGAGAATATAAGCATTAACCCATTGAACCCAAATATTTGGAGCTGCAGAATCAAGCTTTAAAATCCACCCCATCATATGTGCTTTATTCCAACTCAGGATCTCCTTTATATCAACCCCTCCTTCCTGTCTTGGCCTACATAAGCTTTCCCAACTTTTGAAAACCAGCCTTCTTTTGCCATCATCAATCCCCCAGAGAAAGTCTTTACAGATTTTGTGAATCTTCTTTGCTATACCTTTAGGCAAAAGGATACTAGCTCCCCAAAAATTGTGAATCCCAAAGATAACTGAGGTAATAAGAGCCACCTTCCCTGCATAGCTCAGAGTAGTATTAGCCCAATGATTAATGTAGCTTCTGACCTTGTCCATCATAGGGATAAACATCTTTTGAGTTAACCTTGCTCCAAATAAAGGAATGCCTAAGTACCTCACTGGAAAATCACCCTCAACATAGCCAGTGGAATCAAGAATAAGCTGTTTGAGCTGAGGATTGACCCCTCCGAAGTACAAATTAGATTTCATGGGATTGACTCTTAATCCAGAATATCAGCAAAGAGAGATAGACACTTATTAACAGCTTGAATAGAGGGGAGATCTCCCCTAGTGAAAATCAACAAATCATCAGCAAATACCAAGTGAGTGAGCTGAACTTTAACACACTTGGGGTGGTAGGAAAAGCCTGGATAGGAAGGAAGCTGCCTCAAAATCCTAGACAAGACCTCCATACATAAGGTGAAGAGATAAGGAGACAAAGGATCTCCCTGCCTCAAGCCCCTTTTTCCAGGAAAATACCCCTCAGTTGAGCCATTTACATTAAGAGAAAAATAGGAGGTGGTAATACAAGAAATGACCCAATGAGAAAACTTTTTAGGGAAGCCAAACCTTTGCAGACATTGAGTCAAGAAGCTCCAATTAACTGAATCAAAGGCTTTTTGAATATCAACCTTTAAAATGCATCTTGGGGTCAACAAGCTTCGATTATACTTAAAAGCCAACTCATGGGCTAGCATAGTGTTATCAAACAGGTCCCTCCCTTCTATAAAAGCAGCTTGCTCCAAACCAACTATGTCTCCCAACACAGTCTTCATCCTATTAGCCAAAATTTTACTGACAGTCTTATAGAATACTGTACAACAAGATATTGGCCTGAAATCAGAGACAAATTGAGGGGCATCCTTCTTAGGGATTAAAGCAATAAGAGTAGAGTTGGCAGCTCTTGGCATTTTCCCAGTAGTAAAGAACTCCATCATAGCAGCATTGAAAGTAGGACCAGTGACCTCCCAAGTATCCTTAAAAAACCCAGAAGAATAGCCATCCACTCCAGGACTTTTATTTTGGTCTATGGAGAAGAGAGCATCCTTAATTTCCTTTGGGGTAACCATAATATCCAAAGAATGAGGGTTCTGGAGAATATTGTTGGTAAATAAATCAGCAGGGAGGGGCTGAACAGGCTCCTCAGAACCAAGAAGAGAAGTATAGAAATCCAGGAATGCCAAGGCACATGGCCAGTACAAATAGTTCCATGAACGTCCTTGATCAGCCCAATTGTATTCCTACACTTTCGAGCAGCAATGTTAGCATAGAAATACCTTGTATTAGCATCACTATACTTAACATGGTGCACTTTAGCCTTCTGAGCCAAGACTCTCATTTCAGCATGCTTCATTTTCATATAAGTATTAGACAGCTGTTTTTCCTGCCCAAGAAGAAGTGAGTCCAGGGGAGAGGATTGGAGGAGAGTCTGACAATTAGTCAAAGCTTCTTTTGCTACAATCACTCTTTGAGTAATACCAGAAAATTCATTCTTAGGAATAGCACTGAGATGACTTCTTAGCCTTTTTAACTTGGAGAATAGACCAAAGATTTTTGAGCCAGTAGAAGGGAGACTCCATTGATCAGCAATAAGCTGGCTGAAGCCAGTAGAGAGGGACCAGCAATTAAGATATTTAAAAGACCTGATGGGAGAAAAGGAGGTGGTCGTGTTGTTGAGTACAATAACAAAGATGGTCGAAACTCTGCGGAAGAAAAGAGACCACAGAAGATGTTATAGTAGTATACCATCCAGGATTAACCAAAAGTCTGTCCAACTTTGCCCATTTAGGAGAGAGCTCCTGCTTATTATGCCAAGTAAAAAGCCCTCCTGTGTAAGGGTGATCAGACAAAGCACAGTATTGAAGACAGTCACGAAATTCTTCCATTTCTCTATCACGGATAGCACACCCAGCCCTTTCATCAGCACTAAGAGAGACATTAAAGTCTCCCAGACAAACCCAAGGAGAGTGAATACCTTGTGAGATAGCTCTTAAACTATCCCACAATATTCTTCTTTCGGAAGCTCTATTAAAAGCATAAATAAAGGTAACTTCAATCTTAACCTGGCTAGCATGATGAAGCAGAGAACAATGGAGAAACTGAGCCCCACTAGCTAGCACTTGAACTTGCACAGAGACAGGATTCCACATAACCCAGAGCCTACCCCCAAAATGCTGATCATAGTTGGTAACCAGCTGATAATTTGGGAATTTTTTCCTATGAATAAAACCAGAGACTTGCTGTTTAACATGTGTTTCAATAATAACTCCACAGTCAACCTTGTGAGAATGCAAGAAGCCTAAAACCTCCTGCTGTTTTAGGGGGTCAGTCATCCCCCTCACATTCCAGGAGGAAATGATCATTGAGGTGATAGAGGGGGTGGCTGACCACCAGGGTCAATCTCCACAACAATGCCCTCATTTAAGACTAAGTGAACCTGATCCTGTTCCACCTCTAAACAGACTGAAATTGGGGTTTCAGTGGCCAGTGCTGCATATTGGTTATCTAAATCAGTCACCACTGAGTCAGCAGCAGGAATTTTCTTTGGAGTACTCTTCTTGGGAGGAGTCTTAGTAAAACCATCTGTATCCTTACTAGTGACAGTCTCCACTGGCTCAATAATGGGTTGCTTAGGTTTAAAAACTTGCCTGGGTTTGTTCCTACTACATCTATCCTGGGTATGCCCAATTTTCTTACAAGAATGACAAAAATGAGGCACCCATTCATAATCGATCTTTTGCAAGACTGTACCTCTGTATGGGGTTTGAAGAGTCATACCTCTAGGCAAATCCTTTGAGAGATCAACCTCCACCAAGATATGAGCAAAAGCAATCTTACTCTTAAGGGTGGTAGGTTCATCAGCACAAATGGGTTTTCCAACAAAACTAGCCACTTTACTCAAGGCAGTTTGAGACCAAAAACAAGGGTCAAGGTTAGGAAACAAGACCCAGATGGGGACGGTTGTGATCTCAGCTAATTCCTCTGCAACAGTAGGGGACCAAGATTTGAAAATCAATGGGTAACCATTAACATTCCGAGAGTCAGCCTGAACCATTGTCATATCCTTCTTAGTAAAAAAACGAAAATAATACCACCCACGAGAAAAATAGAGAATTTCAGGCGGAGTGATATGATTCCAATTCTTAGAGACCAGAGAATTAAGTTCCACAATTGACGTTTTCTTACCTATAACAATACCAACAAGAGTTGTGCTCCAGTACTCTACTTCATCAGCAATATCAGCCTCATTAATAATAACCTCAGACTCATTTCCTTTAACAAATGACAGAGACATTCCCTTACTAGAAGATTTTAGGGTTTGGGCATAGGGCTTTTTCAGAGGAGGGTTACCAGCAGGAACATTAACCACAGGAGTAGCCACTTTAGAAACCACAGGAGTAGGAGTTACCTGTACCACAGAAGGCGATGCTTCCTTCACCGGAGGAGAACCAGAAGTAATCGACGGATTAACAATGAAATCCCCTAAATTCGCAGATTTAGGAGAACGAGTACCAACAACCTCATGTCCTGCAGTATCTTTTTCATTAGATCTAGTATTACGACCTACAGCCGGATATTTGGGCGGCCGGCCCCTCGGCATAACTGCGACGATCCCTCAGAAGAGAAGGGGAGTGAACCACTCAATCGCTTTTTTTCAGAGAGTTTGTAGAGAGAGAAAGAAGAGAGAGACCGGATTATTATTCTTATTATTATTATTATTATTATTATTATTATTATTATTATTATTATTATTATTATTATTATTATTATTATTATTATTATTATTATTATTATTATTATTATTATTATTATTATTATTATTATTATTATTATTATTATTATTATTATTATTATTATTATTATTATTATTGTTATTATTATTATTATTGTTATTATTATTATTATTATTCTTATTATTATTCTTATTATTATTATTATTATTATTATTATTATTATTATTATTATTATTATTATTATTATTATTATTATTATTATTATTATTATTATTATTATTATTATTATTATTATTATTATTATTATTATTATTATTATTATTATTATTATTATTATTATTATTATTATTATTATTATTATTATTATTATTATTATGAGATGTATGACTTTCATTAAAATAAAAATAAAAGTTTACATGAAATTGGTGGGGAGCCGAGAGACAATCTGGGCTCCCACACCCTTAGCAATAGCAAAGCTAAGTCTATTATTATTATTATTATTATTATTATTATTATTTTTTTTTTTTTTTTTTTTTATTATTATGGGATGCGCGCAGCTTTCATTAAAATAAGAATAAAAGTTTACATGAATTTGGTGGGGAGCCGAGAGACAATCTGGGCTCCCACACCCTTAGCAATAGCAAAGCTAAGTCTAGTAAAAATATAAGCGGCCACCCGAGCCCCCGCATCCCGAGATACCGAGAATTTCGGATCCGCTGAGTAAGGCAACAAAGATCCGAACCCAGCTCCCCAAGTGAAGAGAAAGAGAAAGGTAGGAAACCATAACCCGCTATCGCGCACAAATCCCCATACTTAGCACACTTTCGCCGAGCAAAGATCGGCCGACAACCCGCCCCCGCCCAAAAATCGCCAAACCACCGAGTCAAAGGTGAAGAACCGTCGTCGACGCACACATCACGTCCCCGTCCCAAGAATAAAGCAAGAACCGCAGGACGAAGAGAGCCACCATGCCCATCAACCAAACCGATATCAACCTCCTTCCCCAAAGTAATACGGATCTATAGCGGATGTCGAAAAGAGTGTCCCGGACAAGGTTATGCTGATGTTTAACGCCCACAAGATCAAGACAAGAAACAGCGTGGTCCCCAAAAACATCCCCAAGAAAAAACCCGAGAGCAAAGGGGACGGGGCCTAGATACCGTGAATAACGGAACACCCAGACGATACCCCAACACACTACGGTAAGTCCTCCCGTTCATAGTCTGCCCCAACCCTGAGATAGGAACCGCACGTAACCAATCGAAGGAGTGAGAACCCGCCGAGATCGCCATAAAGCAAGCGGCGAGGTGTCAAAGAGAAAACAGACTACGAGGCAAGAAAGAACGTCGTGAAATAAATATCCGCCAATTTCTTCATAAGTTTGGGGGGCGCAATTTCACCGGGGTGACCTAATATACCGAGCTCGTAGTCGCAGTAAACACTGCGCGGCATCATCAAAAGCAGGGCGGCGGCTACAATACGGAAGGACCGAGGAGCTTAGCTCGCAAAACCCCAGACCGCAAGCGGGACGCAATAAAAGCATAAAATAAAACATCTCCCGCCGCATAGACAC
This sequence comes from Silene latifolia, assembly GCF_048544455.1. Taxonomy (NCBI): domain Eukaryota; kingdom Viridiplantae; phylum Streptophyta; class Magnoliopsida; order Caryophyllales; family Caryophyllaceae; genus Silene; species Silene latifolia. Next base: position 169,875,620 of record NC_133534.1, on the reverse strand, counting down.
CAAGACCACCAAGATGAAAAGGGAATGTAGCAAGGCGCCACTGCCAATCCCCAAAACCCGGTCCCGACGCGGTGACAATACGTTCCAAGCTGGAACGAAGAGCGGCATCAAAAGGAAGATGGACAGACCCAAAAACACTAGGGGAGCAAGTACGAAGGGAGAAGTATAGCTTAGAAATACCAGTACAAGCTCGAAGAAGAAGTAACTCACATTGCGGGTCCTCAATCCTCGCAACCAAGTCCATTAACGCAATGGTCTTAGTTACTCTCGTCGCCACAATCTCACTGCTAAAACCAGGACAATCTTGTGGTCCTCCCAAATCGTAACACCGCGCAATGGCCGAGAAATAGAAGTGGGGAAAACCCCAGGAAGCCGACTTCGTGGATCCTCAACAGGCCAAAAGACCTCCGTCTTGGAGACATTTAGATGTAATCCAAAACGAGGGCCATCTAACATAATCAAGTCCAGAACCTTCCCCACCTCCAACGTATCACCCACGATGGTGCCATCATCTAAGTACCAAGCCTGCGAAGTGAGGTCAAAAGTGTCCCGGATCTTGCAAACCAAGGGATGCAAAACCAACGCGAAAAGCAAAGGCCCCAACGGATCACCCTGCTGAACACCCTGACAAGACCACAAACAGTGCTCCCCATAAAAAAGGCGGGCCGGGCTGGAATAACAAAACTCCACCCAACGGGAGAGAGCCGGGCAACGACGGCGAACCTCCTGAAGCATGGTCGAACGGTCAACAAGGTGGAACGCATTCTGGAAATCAACCAGCAGCATAGAAAGCCCCTCCTGAGTCCCCCGAGCCTCAATGAGCCGGTTCAAGGCATGCAAGATAGCCTCTCCTCCACCGGACACACCCACCACGAACTGAAGCCCATGAAAATAAGAAGATAAAGACGGACCAACCATAGAAGCACCAACCTTAGAGACAAGCCGTCTCCAGACCGTACCAACAGCAATAGGACGAACTCCACCACCCCGGTTTAACGAGGGTGTGAGAGGGCGCCGGCAATGTACTCACCGCAGGAAGAGGACACCGGCCCTCAAGAAAAAGATTAACCACCCTAGTAATAGAAGCGATCAAATCATCGAGATAGCCACGGCGCCGCCACTCAAACACGATCCATAAGGTGTCTTTGGGCACGAAAACCATCCCTCCCACAGGAAGTACCACGAGGAAAGCTCCGAATCATATCCAAGACCACCGCCGAAGAGGCAACCAGAGGATGATGATCCCCAGACATAGGAGGCAATGAAGGAGGCGGGGCGACAGGATGCTTCTCACGCAGGGCCACGAGAGTGGCATCGGAGTAGGGGGCAACCCCAGAGGAAGAAAGCACCCGTACAGCAGCAGTATAATGGCCATCAGAAATCTTCCGCCGACATTGACGGAGGTTAAGCTCACTCAAATCCAGATCCTCATCCACAGAAAATGAAGAAGGACCCTCATCCAAAAAATCCTGTAACAACTGCAAACCCCCCCCCCAGGTGCCCCCCAGGCAAGGATAGCCCTGGCAATACTCTCCTCCTGGCGCTGTCGCCGAGTAGCAGTCCGACACTCATGATTACTCCGAGGAGCGAAAGTTCGGAGCAAACAAAGCGGTAGAACAAGCAGACGAACCCAGCGAGAGAGATCACCAGGGACATCAAACACCGCATCCAAGGCCCCTTTCAAAGCCCGAGCAAACCCAAGACGGCACTTAGGAGGAACAGATTTCACGGTGCGAAGGCCTAAAGACAGCAAACGATCCAACGAAGATATAGACCACTAAACGAGCTCTACACTATCATCAGAAGGACCCGAAGTAGAAGGAGTCAAAGGTCTCGGAATACCATGAATATGGAAGGAGTAAATGCCATCAACACACCCCGGATGCTCTACAACATCACCCCGACAATGCCGACATCTTGCTCTAACAGTACGGGTCATAAAACACACCCCACACAACCAGAGGTCCATCCGTCTCAAAATACTCTCGGCATTGGAATAAACAGTCAAACTATCAGAAAGAGTCTGACGCGTAAGGTCCAACGCCCCGTCATGACAATGTCGTACCTGGAAATGTTTCTGCCAAGCTGCCTTAGTTAGGCCCTTACCAAAACCATCCCGACACCCATGAATACCCGAAAAAGGACAGTGGTACCTCACAAGCTCGGGCATGAAGGAAAAAGCAAAGCCCCACACCCGACCTGCACCAAAGAAAAAGATATAGCCACCAAACTACCACCCGAACGAAAATCACCACACAGACAACCGCACAAGCAGCAAGAGGCTCAAAGCAGACAAGGCACCCGCATAGAACAACGGCCCAACTGACCACCAACACACCTCCCACTCCGGCGGTGGTCAACAACCAGTGTAAAGCCGAATACCTCCACGCCACCAAAAACCGCAACACCCACCAAAGCCACAACCTACACGACAGGGCAAGCAGCAAAGATGGCCGGACACCGGCAGCAGGAGAACAATTCCACGGCAGGCAAAACCACCAGCAGTGACGGTGGTGAAAAGTAAAGGAAATAAAGGAAAAACCCGAAAGCGGAAAAACAACGAGAAAAAAGAAGAAACTCACCGGAGAAAAAAAAGGGCAACGCCGTCAGCCACCACAGCAATGACCGGCGACGGGAGGTCTGATGGTCAAAGGGTGGTGACGCTGGAAAACAACACCGCAGGCAGGCGGTGAGTAACCCAGAACGTGGCAGCCGT
>NC_133534.1:169867904-169870404 GCF_048544455.1 Silene latifolia | reverse complement strand
CCTGGTTCCGATTAGGCCATACCATATCCCCCTCCACATGGATGTGTAATGGACATCCGATGTGGAAAAGAGAGAGACGTTGGCCGAGACCAGGGTTGAGAGTGGACCGTTTGGCAAGTAGATACCAAGGAGCGTGTTGAAGAAGATACGTCGATTGGCATTCTCGTCAAAGAGCGTGTCCCACCCGCCGCCGTAAACATGTTAGCGTATCGGTCGTTGTGGCCCCGCGCTTCCCGGCCTTGGCCGGGGAGTCGGGGTTACGGCGCGACAAAGCGTTCGTATCTATAGACCATTATTGATTGCGTCCTCGTTCACGCTCGGTCTTAATTCGCCGAGGTGTCAGATTTGCGTCTCAACGGTACTTATACATTCTTAAGCTCGGTCTTAATTAGCCGAGGGCAAGTCGTGGTTCCCTCGTCACTCTCGGTCTTAGTTAGCCGCGGTGATCGAGTTTACGTTCGACCGCCGTTGTAAATATCTAGGCATATCGACTCGTTCCCCGTCACTCCGGCTTTGGCCGAGGTGATCGAGGTTTTGGCTCGATTGCATCTTTCGGCTCGTTCCCCGTCACTCCGGCTTTGGCCGAGGTGATCGAGGTTTTGGCTCGATTGCATCTTTCGGCTCGTTCCCCGTCACTCCGGCTTTGGCCGAGGTGATCGAGGTTTTGGCTCGATTGCATCTTTCGGCTCGTTCCCCGTCACTCCGGCTTTGGCCGAGGTGATCGAGGTTTTGGCTCGATTGCATCTTTCGGCTCGTTCCCCCGTCACTCCCGGCTTTGGCCGAGGTGATCGAGGTTTTGGCTCGATTGCATCTACTTTGTTCCTGGGCCTCAGCTACATACTTGCTGAGGCTCCCCATCCGGATCAGTTCTTCGATGGCATTCTTCAGATGCCGGCAGTTATCAGTTAAGTGACCGGTGTGGCCATGGTACTCACAGTACTGGCTCGTGTCACCGTCACTCCTCGGCCTGGAGGTCTTTCCCACTTCTGACCCTCGCTCTTGCTCAGGGCGAAGACCTCGGCAGCAGAGACTCGAAGGCCTCGGCATGGTCGCTTGGCATGTGACCATACCGACATGTGAGACTCGAGGGCCTCGGCATGGTCGCTTGGGTCACCTTCTCCTAGTTCTCCGTTCAAATTTCTCGGAGTCACATTTTGGGCCCTGGTCTCCTGGACGGTTTCCGCCGCTCTTGTCGGCGTGACAGTGTGAGCCGGCGTACTACCAATTAGGTCCAGGAGCACCTTGACTTTCTTCGCATCAACCACATGCCCCATGATGGTGACCTGGTCGGCAGGCAGCGGTGTGTCTGGTATTATTGGCATCCCGTACTCCGGTTGAATTACTTGGCCGGCGGAGGGTTGCACAACTCCAGATTTGTGGATGGTATCATCTTGGTAGAATTCGGTTTCGTCAGTTACGAATACCTCTTGTTGTTTCGACATCTTCTTAGCTTTTTGGGTGGGTTTTTGTTTTGAGTTTCTTTTTTGTTTGGGAATGAATGTGACTAGCTTCTAGTATCCCTCCCCACAGACGGCGCTAATTGTTCCGGGTGTAATTCCAGAGCAGTTATAAGTTACCACCCGTGCTTGTAGAATGACGTCTTTGGTTGAATCCTCCTTGCGGTCTCCTGAAATGATGAACAAACTGAGGGCTCGGCTTTGGGCCGAGCGAACTCACTCCGACGCTCAAGTCAGTAACTTAGAGAGGTAAGTTGTTGTTACTTGGCAAAGTACGTATTGTAGAGAGATAGGGAAGATATTACCAGGTGAATAGTGATTCTTAGGTTAAATTGTGGATTAAATTCCATCCTTTCCTCAATGAGAGTTGAGGAGTATTTATAGACTTTCACCTTTTGTCACGTAGTGGCCAAGTGGCTAGCAGGTGGAAAGACTGATCTACCCTCGGCCGAGGGACCCATGGTAGGCCGGCGGGCCCTGTTGACTCGCCGCCGAGGGGTCTTGGATATGAGTTCGCGGATGTGTGCCCCGGGCAAGCTAGTTGTCCGGCCGGGACCCAAGAGAGACAGTACAGAGTGCGTCGGTAAAAATTTGTCTAAGTCGTTGACTTGCTTGTGGATATCTCTGACCTTGCTCAGTATATTGACTTGGTCAGCGGTGCAGAATATGCCCCATCAATTATTATTATTATTATTATTATTATTATTATTATTATTATTATTATTATTATTATTATTATTATTATTATTATTATTATTATTATTATTATTATTATTATTATTATTATTATTATTATTATTATTATTATTATTATTATTATTATTATTATTATTATTATTATTATTATTATTATTATTATTATTATTATTATTATTATTATTATTATTATTATTATTATTATTATTATTATTATTATTATTATTATTATTATTATTATTATGAGATGCGCGTGACTTTCATTAAAATAAAAATAAAAGTTTACATGAAATTGGTGGGAGCCAAGAGACAATCTGGGCTCCCACACCCTTAGAATAAGCAAAGCT